>NW_011138680.1:0-935 GCF_000146605.3 Meleagris gallopavo
TTTTACCGGTGCGACGATTCTCTTCTCTCTCTCTCTCTCTGTCTCTCTCTTTTTAAAAAAAATTTTTTTAATTGAATTTTTGGAAGTCGGGGTGGGAATTAACATCGTGCCGGGGGACAATTAGCGGTGTCCGGGCGCTATTCACGGGGTCTTTTGTGCAGGGAGGGTCTGTGCGCGGAGGGACGGAGGCGAGGAGGAGCGCGGGGTCCGTCTGCGGGAGCTGAATAGCGGAGCGCGGCGTGTTTGGATGTGCTTTGCTCATTAAGTGCTCTTTGGAGACCGATGTTAGAATTAAACGGCATAACACAATTAACATACATGGGGCTTGAATGGGAGGGTAAGCAGGGGAAGAATAGATAGATAAATAAATGAGAGATCAGGCGAAGGTAAACAAAAGGGGAGAGGAGAAAAGGGCTGAAAGGAGAGGTTAGAATGGCTGCTCCAGCCTTGTTTAGCATGACAAAACGGCTCTTACAAATGAGGACAATTAAAGGAGCTGGCTTCGGGAGGGCCTGGGAGCAGCGGGCCGATCCGCTGGGACACGCGGGCTGAATGCGGCCGGCGTGGGGCAGGGAGCGCGGCGCCGGGAGCGCCGGGCGCTGATGTAACCCCAGCTGACAGGAGCTGTCAGTCTCGGTGATAACACCGATAGCTCAGTGTCCTTTAACATCTACCCAGATTAGTTTGACAATGGTCGGAGGTAGCGCGGGGGGGAAGCGGCTGCCCGCGCCCGCCGGGCCCCGAGGGAGCAGCCGGGGGGGGCACCGCGTCAGTCCCAGCGGAAAACTCCGCTGCCGACCAAGTGGGAGCCCCCCAACCCTGATAGGGATGGGCCGGGCCGGGCCGAGGGTGCGCATCGGGGCCGGGAACGGGCACGTCGGGGCCGGGGCAAAACCAGGGCGATGTGGGCTGGAAACTTTAGAGAGGAGCTTCTT
>NW_011138681.1:0-1156 GCF_000146605.3 Meleagris gallopavo
GTTTTAAAGTAATCTAGTATTATCTTAAAAAAATCCTTGGGGAAGGGAGATGAGCTTAGGAGTCAGAAGGGAAAAGAACCTTGATATCATTCTGGGAGTCAGCCTTTTTGCCTTAGAGTTTGGAGAAGTATCAGAACCCACAGAAAGCATTAGCAAAGCCCCATTGGCAGGGTGGGTACTGAGGAACAGCTGTTGGAGATACAGTCAATTTATGAAGTCAGTTTGTCTCTCTGCCTACTTGGTCATGGCTGGGGAAGAATTTGAACCGGAGCCACAAGGACCATCTTATATTGCATAGGCTTGAGCATCTCTCTGGCCATTTCTGGACCATGTTTGCTGGTTTCCTTCCGGTGAAAACATGGATTCTCTGAGTCCAGGGCAGAATCAAGAAACTCACCCATACCTGGGCTTCTTTTCACTCAGTCCATCTTAGAGAGGAAACAGTCTTCCAGAGGCACAGCTGAACTTTAGACCCCAGTGCATGTGATGGAGGCTGCTACAGCAATGCCACTAGGTTTGAAGGAAATCTGTCTCTGGTTTTCATTCCAGAACAGAACATCTGTTAAAAAACTTTCAAAAAGTGGTGTTTTTTCCTTAAATCTCAGGATAAGGTTGATCTAGAAACAGGATTTTAGTAGTCATGGAGATCTTCTTTTTCTAGTTGTGTCTTGTCATAGGGCCAATCAGAGACTATGAGAAATGAAAAATCTCCTTGTGTTGTAGAAATTCACGACTGCACTGCCATATTGAGAGCTGATTCCCTGTTGTATTCACAGGGTCCTGTTTTCAAGCAGGCAGAAGGTGCCATCAGTGCTGCATGCAAATATATCAGTTAATTCAAAGTAGCCTTGGATGACCCTGTTTGTGCTCTCTTCTGTCTGGTAAAACTTAATTCTGGGGGAGAAAAAGGGCTCCAGCAAATCCTTATGTGTAGTGTTTTATATTCGATGACACTACTGAAGGCTGATGTGCTCCACTTCGTACTCACCTACTGAAATTGTATAAGGGAAATCAAACTTTTGTTCACGTCTGCCCTTTCCATTGTGATTGAAATCGATGGAAGGGTGCCCATCAGTAGAAACTGGAAAAATTCCAGGGGACATTGTGTTCTAGCACATGTCCTCAGGACAACCTTTTAAAATAGAGCATTAAGGAA
>NW_011138682.1:0-839 GCF_000146605.3 Meleagris gallopavo
CGCACGGCCTTTTGTTTCGATCCGGGAGAAATCCGGTGAATCACCTAATTAAAACCGAGACGTGAATTAAGCATCCATTTTCGTCCTACAAATTGCCAGCTCCCCTCGCGTCCCTCCCTCGGTCTCCATTTAAAAAAGGCGCCGGGGGGGCCGCCCGCTTCCCCGCCCGCAGACGGGACCGCGCTCCGGCCGTGTAATTACCGGAGTGCGCCTATTTAAGTTAAAAGCTTTTCCCCCCCGACTCCAAATGAAACTTGATGAGGGCCCGTCCTTAGTTATCAGGGGAGTCACTTTCTGGTCAGTCCTCTTGATTCATCTTTTTAGATTTAATCAGCATTAGGGTATTGCTTGTCCTTAAGAGCTTTAGCTTAATGGGGTTACTGGATGCCGTTCTCGGCGCGGCGTTTCCCATTTGATAGATATTCGCCTCCGACAAAGCCGGGCTGAGGTGGTGGCACCGAGGCCGGTTCTTTCTTTTAAGAAACCCGAAGTGATTTAAGGCGCAGAAGACGGCGTGAGGGCTCGGAGCAGGAAATGCAGA
Source organism: Meleagris gallopavo (assembly GCF_000146605.3). Classification (NCBI taxonomy): domain Eukaryota; kingdom Metazoa; phylum Chordata; class Aves; order Galliformes; family Phasianidae; genus Meleagris; species Meleagris gallopavo. Next base: position 542 of record NW_011138682.1, read on the forward strand.
TTCATTGGGTTGTAGCTGGAAACTGTAACAAAAGGCAATTCCCGAGCAAATGCATCAGAAATCAATTTACATAAAGGTATATGATGCGTTCGGATAAATGCGATGCTAATGGCTTTTAGAGTGGTTTTCTTTCCAAAGTCTCGGGGTTTTGTTACAGCTTAATTGGTGCAGTTCTCCGCTTTATTGTGCGGTTGCTGCTCGCACCTCCGGGGCCGGGCCGGGGGCAGAGCGGGGTGCGGGCATTGCCCGGGCCGCTGCGGGGACAAAGGCGGCGGGGCGGGCAGCTCGGCGCGCTCGG
>NW_011138683.1:0-733 GCF_000146605.3 Meleagris gallopavo
CAAAAATCCCCCCCAAATCCCCCCAATTTGCAACTGCACTCCTGTTTGTTATTGCAATCGAGTTTTCTCTTGCATCTCCATTTGCATCTCCATTTGCATTTGCATCTCCATTTGCATTTGCACTTGCATCTCCATTTGCACTTCCTTTTGCATTTCCATTTCCATTTGCAACTGCATTTGCATTGCATTTGCATTTTTATTTGCACTTCCAGTTGTATTTGCATTTGCATTTGCACTTACAGATCTATTTGCACTTGCATTTGCATTTCTATTTGCATTTCTCTTTGCATTTGCATTTTTATTTGCACTTCCAGTTGCATTTGCTTTTGCATTTGCATTTCTATTTGCACTTGCACTTGCATCTCCATTTGCAGTTGCACTTGCAGATCCATTTGCACTTGCTTTTGCATTTCCATTTGCAACTGCATTTTCACTGCGTTTGCATTTTTATTTGCACTTCCGGTTGCATTTGCATTTGCACCAGGGGAAACCATTGCACTTTTTTTTTTGTATTTTGCATTTTGCATTTTGCATTTTGCATTTTGCATCAACAAATCTGTTGCAACCGATTGCCCCCCCCTCCGTTTTGCATTTCCATCGGGTTGCATCGCTGCAGTTGGCCGCATTTGCAGCAGGTGGAGGCATTGCAACTTTTGCATTTGCTCCAGGGACGGGATGATTTCACTTCTCAGTTTGCATTTGCAGCGGGGGAAAAAAAAAAAATAAAAGTGGG
>NW_011138684.1:0-1488 GCF_000146605.3 Meleagris gallopavo
AGCTGCTGTGTTTTAGGGTGGTTTTGCCTCTTTCCCAACATGCTGCTCTCATGGAGCTGCTGTGTTTTGGGCTGGTTTTGCCTCTTTCCCAACATGCTGCACTCCTTGCTGTGTTTTAGGGTGGTTTTGCCTCTTTCCCAACATGCTGCACTCCTGGAGCTGCTGTGTTTTGGGCTGGTTTTGCCTCTTTCCCAACGTGCTGCACTCCTGGCGCTGCTGTGTTTTAGGGTGGTTTTGCCTCTTTCCCAACGTGCTGCTCTCCTTGCTGTGTTTTGGGGTGGTTTTGCCTCTTTCCCAACGTGCTGCACTCCTGGAGCTGCTCTCCTTGCTCTGCTGGGCCCCGTTCTGTGCTGATGAAGGCTGTGCTGTTCCATTCCATCTGCCGGGTGCTGGGAAAAACCTCGTTTCCCATCCCCCATTCCTCTCGGAATTAACACGCTGCTTTCCCTGTCGGGCAGATACATGGCTCCCGAGGTGTTGGATGAAACCATCAACATGAAGCACTTTGATTCGTTTAAGTGTGCTGACATCTACGCCCTGGGTTTGGTCTACTGGGAGATCGCTCGCAGGTGCAACGCAGGAGGTAACGCCGGTTGGTGCACTCAGCTTCCCCAGCCCTGCTGGTGGGGAGATGTGGGGCTGTCGGGAGGACGTGTTTGTGTGCACAGGAACCAGAAGTGACTCCTGGCCACGCTGGGGAGGTGGAGTTGTTGTTCTGGGCAGCGCCTGCTGTTCTGTTGGGTGGGTTTTGAGGAAGCAGGGTTCAGGGCTGGAGCCCCCAGGACAAGAAGGACAGGGAGCTGTTGGAGAGGGTCCGGAGGAGCCACAGAGATGAGCAGGGGCTGCAGCACCTCCCTGCAAAGCCAGGCTGAGGGAGCTGGGCTTGTTCAGCCTGGAGAAGAGAAGGCTGGGGGGGAGCTGAGTGCAGCCTGCAGACAGGAGGGGATCAGCTCTTGGGAAGGGGAGAAACAGCAGGATGAGGGGAACGGCTGGAAGCGGAGGGAGGGCAGCTTTCAGTTGGCTGTCAGGGGGAAGTTGTTTGCTGTGAGAGTGGGGAGGTGCTGGAACAGCTGCCCAGAGAGGCTGTGGATCCCCGTCCATCCCTGGAGGTGTTTGGAGGCCAGCAAGGATGGGGCCCTGCTATTAAATGTGGAGGTTGGTGGCCCCGCGTGGCGCAGGGGGGTTGGAGCTCCGTGATCCTTGAGCTCCCTTCCAACCCAACCGTGCTGTGATCTGTGAAGCAGCTTTGCCACCCTCTGCCTGGCGCTGCTCCCCACGTTGGCACAAAGCAGCAGTTTGACACACGCTGCCCTCTGTGCTGGGAGGGACGGATCGCAGCCTGCTGACCGCCTCCCATTTCGGGCAGCTGCGTTCTGTTGCCCCGAATGTTTCTTGCAAAACTCAAATCCCAGCTCCTTCGTAGCTGTTCTGCGTGACCTCACGGCGCTGCCGCATCCCAGCAGTGACTCACGGAGCCCCAGGCAGCTC
>NW_011138685.1:0-1001 GCF_000146605.3 Meleagris gallopavo
AAAAAAAAAAAAATTAGATTTTGCCTCTTTCTCTAATAAAGTTAACTTCAAAAACACAGAGCTCCAACATGTACACACTTTATAAACCCATGATTTATAAACCCACTGCTATGCATGTTAGCCTTTCAATCATAGTAGTAGTTTATACTATCTACATCCCTATCACACTGTCCAGAAGTTTAATATTTACATATAACTGACTATACATACAGTGAGTGTACAATTTAGAAGACCCCCTATTCAGTATTAAATGTGATTCAAATCTGATAGCTTGTGTAATATTTGGCTAATAACCCCTTGCTTTTCTGATTTTAGGATTTGCAAAAGCAAAGGTATTAGTATTAGTACACAGCCCTGGAAAACATAAACAGTCCAAAGATTTAAAATGTATATACTATTAAAAAGAGCAAGAAGTGGATTGGGAATGTATGAACACTTTTCATATAAAAAGGAATGGAACTGAAAGCAAGTGAAAAGGACAGCAGCTTTAAAGCTGGAGAAGTTAGTCAACAATCTTCATTCAAATTATGTCGTTGACAGTATTTAATTTCAATTGTCCTCTACAAACGTATTGTATTTTTGGAAAAACTGCACTGCAATGATCACATAATTAGGAGGAAAATATAGATATCTGTATATAATATATATAATATATATACTATAATATATATATATATATCGCACATAAAGGATATGGTCAAAAACTTTCTTTTTGTTGAGATTGGTGGGCTCTGGATCAAGGCCACATTGTTTGTAGGGAGAGTGGTTCAGCAAATTTAGGTTTTATTCTTAGCCTGGTCATTCACTGCTTCTGACTCTTGGGAGAATTAAACACTATTTGTGTCTCACTTTTTCTATCCATATAATGGGAATAATTTTAATTCCTTCTATCTATGAAGAGAGCCAACATATTCAGATAAAGGCAGATCAAAGGAGCGAAACAGGCAACTTATGGGAGATATAGAAAGAGCTGAGTATTCAGCTTATCCAAGTATGAGGCA
>NW_011138686.1:0-1216 GCF_000146605.3 Meleagris gallopavo
TAATATGATCAGAGGGCTGGAGCACCTCTCCTATGAGGAAAGGTTGGGGGAACTGGGATTGTTTAGACTGGAGAAGAGAAGGCTGTGGAGAGACCTCATTGCGGCCTTCCAATACTTGGAGGGAGCGTATAAACAGGAAGGGGAGCAATTGTACATGAGTTGAGAGTGATGGACAAGGGGGAATGGTTTTAAACTGAGACAGGGGAGGTTTAAGTCAGATGTTAGGAGGAAGTTTTTCAGCCAGAGGGTGGTGACGCACTGGAACAGGTTGTCCAAGGAGGTTGTGGATGCCCCATCCCTGGAGGCACTCAGGGCCAGGCTGGATGTGGCTCTGGACAGCCTGGTCTGGTGGTTGGTGACCCTGCACAGAGCAGGGGAGTTGAAACTCAATGATCTTTGTGGTCCTTTTCAACCCAGGCCATTCTATAATTTTATGATTCTATATACATCTGTTAAGTGTTTTCCAAACAGTTCCTATCTGTCTGAAATAAATCTGTGAGGACTAGCCTATATAATTCCAACTTTTGGCATCTCAGGCTAGTTATATCAGGCAAATTTATCTTGAATTAAACACTGTTTACTCTGGATTGGAGAGCAGGCAGAGTGACAATGACCTAAGGTTAAATATAAGTTCTATTTATATATTTTAAAGTGATCAAGCTAATCCATGTACACATCCTGAGTGTGACAGTCACTAACAAGCCATAACAGTTCAAATAAACCCTTCTAAAGGAAGTACTAAATTTCTTGGAAAGAGCAGAGAAGCAATTTGCACAGATCTAGGAAGATAACAATAAATGCCATAAGTCTGCATAGTAACTTATCAACTGTGTAAGGTACCATGCAAATGGAGCAGATCATAAAAGACATTTTAGCCTAGCTTCCAGCAAAGCTTATGAATCTAAGCTCGTTCTTGCCAAGAAGGGAGAAAATACATGGGATGGCAAAAGACATTAGTCACTGTATTATAACACTACTCATAGCCATTCCCTTGGTGATAGATTTTTTTTTCTAGATCTGCACATAGCTATATGATATGTCTTGATAATGCAAAAAAAATCACGTGTTGCCCAACATAGTAATAGTGTTCATTCTTTCACCCGAGGGAAAAAAAAATGAAGAACTAACTCTGGTGCAGATAATTTTCTCAGTGGGCACAGTTGTCTGAAGCCCTGGAAGAAAACAAGTATTTTTCCTACCTGTTTCTTATTACAGA
>NW_011138687.1:0-837 GCF_000146605.3 Meleagris gallopavo
CGGCTCTGTGGGGCCATCAGCAGCCGCACGTGGCCACCGCCCTGCGCCCCAAATAACACTGTGCCCCAAATAGCTCTGTGCAAGGCGCTTAAACCATGCAGAAGCCGGAGGCTCGTTGCTCTTCCTACGTTCTGAGGAAATGCTTTGTGCGTTGCTCTCCACCAGCGCGTTAAAGCAGAAGTGGTCTCTGCTATTTAGAGCAGTCCCATAACAACGTGGCGGCGGGGCATGGTGTGAGGGTTGAACGTCTGCTCGGCTGCCGCCTCCCACATCCCCATGGCAGCACCCCGGGGTGCACTGGAAAGACCTGGGTACATTTCCGCACTGGGGTATGCGCGGGGACACTATACAGGTCAGGCGCAGGGGATGGGAGCATGCGCATTTGGGCATCGGAGGGCAGCGAGAGCCCTTCTGCGAGCTCTGCGGAGGCTCCGGTGCGGCAGGAAGCAGATGTGGGGCTCTGTGCTGATGACAGCAGCACCGTGTTCCCAAGGCACCAGTGCAGAGACAGCACCGGCAACAAAGGCTGTACTGTGATGGTGCTGCTGTGGGCACAAAGTGCAAGAAGCGAACCGTCAGCCCCAGGCTGCCCCACCAGGAGGTGAAAGAAAAACACAACAAAAAGCCAAACGATGTAATGAATGCACACCAATTTTCAGGACTGGCCGCCCTCCAGGGAAAGCAAACAAGTCAGCAGCAGTGCTCGCTGGTAGGCGAGGCAGATAAGCCAGCACAGCAGCAGTGCAGCGGCTGCGGGCACTTCTGCATTTCTCTTCCCTTCCCCGCGACGCCTTCACCGCCTTCCCCGGGGCACAGAGCGATTTTCCACCCCATGAC
>NW_011138688.1:0-1438 GCF_000146605.3 Meleagris gallopavo
TGGAGAGTGGCTTGGCAATCACCGCTGCTAGCTCCCTCAGCACCGTAGGATTAAACCCGTCCGGACCCATGGACTTGTGACAGTCCAGATGGAGGAAGAGCTCTCTAACTGTCTCTACCTGAATCACTGGGGGTATATTCTGCATAGCATCCCAGACTTCCAGATCAGAGTGTAAAGTGCCCTGAGGATAACTGATCTGCCTATTAAAGGTGGATGTAAAGAAGACATTGAGTACCTCAACCTTCTCCTTACCCTCAGTGGTTACATTCCCTGCTGCATCAAGTAAAAGATGGAAATTCTCCCTGTTTCTTCTCTTACTGTTGATATATTTGTAAAAGGATTTCTTATTTGTTTTTACTGCAGTAGCCAATCTGAGTTCAAGTTGGGCTTTTGGCTTCCTAACTTCTGCCCTGCATACCATAGCAACTTCCTTGTAATCTCCCCAAGAAGCCTGTCCCCTCTTCCAGAGGACATAGACTCTCTTTTTCTTCTGAAATTTTGACAGTAGTTCCCGGTTCATCCACACCGGTCTTCCCCTACAGCTTGCCCTATGGCATTCAGGAACAGCTTGTGCCTTTGCTATCCTTTAGGGGTATTTGGCAGCAGTTTGCTCCAGGTTAGTCTGAATGTATTGCCTACCACACCAATTTTTACTGTCTTCTACATCTTCATAATATCTGTATCCATGTGTTGCCATTTTTTAACCTATCTATGCAGTTTGTTACTTGCATACTATGCTACTTGTTACACTTGTACAGTACTTAGACAATTCTGCTTCACAATCTGGTATTCATGTGATATGGTGTTACAAATATTCCAATAATAACAGTAAATGCAATGGACAGAATTTCAACTGAGAGAGGAAAAAAAAAAAAAATTATCATAAAGATAAGGTCTCAAGATCCAAGGAATTGATTTGGAAGTGATCTCAGGAGCTTATCTACTTGTAGCAGTTTCACACCAGTAGGTAGCAATGCTCTACTATTCCCTTTTGTCACTTCAGCTCAACAGAACAGGAGAAGAAAATACGATGAAAAAAATGCTCACTGGGTAAGGACAGAAAGATCACTCACATTCACAGGCAAAACAGACTAAATCTGAGGAAGATTATTTTAATTTACTGCTGATTAATAACAGACTAGAGCAGTGAAAATAGAAAGCAAGCAAAACAACAACAACAACAACAACAAAACAAACAAACAAAAACCTTCTCCCCATCCACCTCCTCTAAAGCAGCAGAAGGGAACGGAGGACTGCAGTCAGTCCACAGCGCTTCTCCATGGTCACTCTCCCTCCTTTCCACTGAGGGCTCCTTTTCCCCACAGGCTGTACATAGTTCTTTCCAGGAGTCGGATCCTATATAAGTTCTCCAAGGGCTTCAGCAGCCTTCAGTGCACATCGATCTGACCACCACAGGCCGCTCACCGCAGCCTCAGAC
>NW_011138689.1:0-1724 GCF_000146605.3 Meleagris gallopavo
CTTCAGTCAAAACTTCTGGGCTTCTCAGATGGAGAATGAATGTTGTGCAACAGAATGTGGTGGTGATGCTGCCTTCAACAGCACTACCTCCAGAGCCAGGGAAGTTGCCTCTGATCCTCCAGAAGGCAAAGCCTGTGCAGCCTGCCCCTTAGCAATGGTGCTCTGCTTGGCATTGCTCTTGCAGTGGCATTCCCACCGTGCTCTTCAGTTCCCAAGGCCCTTGTGAGGACTTGAGGTTTTGGAGCAGTTTTCCCACTCCCCCAGATGGGCTTTGCTCTCACAGGAGCTGAGCTGGTGTTTTGCCAAGGGAGCAGCAAGGTATGCAACAGCCCACACCTCTGCCATGGCAAGTTCTGCCCTGCTGCAGGGTCAGCCTCTGCCCAGAGTCACTGGGGAGACACAAGGCACGGCTGTGCGGGAGAGGATGTTGCCACAGCTGATTGGCAACAAGAGTGCTTACCAATCAGGCTCTGCCAGTTGTCCTTTGTCCTTTGCATGTTGTTGCATCTCAGGTAGCATAGCAGTTCCTCACAGTAATATGGGATGCCAGAGCTTCTCTGGATCAGGAACCAGGGCAGGAGCACAACCAACACCAAGGAAGTAAGGTGCAGCACAGTTTGGATGGGTGGTGAGTCACTCAGACCTCGCAGCCTTTCTCGCTCTCGAGACAAGGGGATATTCAGAAGTCTCTCCTCAGCCACCTCCTTCTCCAGGAGTTTACCAATTTTGTTTCTGCGAGACTGTAAAGTCTTCTCTAACATCAGTTGCCCGGCAGAAGGAGAGAACTTGGGCAAAGTTCCTGGAGAGCCATGACCCAGCCCTAGCCCGGGTCACAGTACGCATGCCCTGCAGAGGCCTCATTGAGCTAAGAAGGAAGGCCTCAGCGGGTGGCAGGTCTGCGTCTGCCGCCTGGCCCGCAGCAAGGCTTTTCTGCCCCGCTGCTCCTACTGGAAAACAGGCAGAGGGTAAGCAGTGCTTCTGAGACGGGCCACCTTGCTTCCTCTCAGCTCCAGAGCTGGAGCACTTTCCGTCTCTGTGCTTGGCCCAGGGACAAAGGAGAAAAGTAGTTGCTCACAAACCCGAGAAAGCGGGTGCTGCTTGGGAGGGTCTGCAGTAGGGTTTTTTGGGAGGCTGCAGTACAAGGGCTGGGGACAGTGGCACCCAGACTGCAGTGTTCCACAAACACCAGGGACGGGCAGGGGAGGGGTGCCAAAGTGACAGCTCCGAAGTGCTTACCTGTACTTAGTAGCCTGGTCTACAACGGCCAGCTCGGCAAGTAAGTGGCTCTTTCCAGAGCCTGGAATGCCCACAGATACCAGGATCTGTGGTTCTTCTAAAAGCTCATAGGCCTCCAGGCAGCAATCAAAGGTTTCAATCTCCTCCTCCCAACCTGTGCAGACCCACAAGAAAATGAGCTGCTGCAGCGTGCCGAAAAGCGGGGAGCCCTTCCAATTCTCTCCCCTATCCCGCAGCAGAGAGGGAAGGAGCAAGGAAGCGGCTGCGTGGGGTCAGCTGTGTGCCTGGGCAGCACCCAGCACAGCCCCTGGCACTGCGCAAAGGGAAGCAATTGGGCTTTAGGTGAGTTTTCCACTTACCCAGCAAGGGACCGTAGTGTGACCTCTCCTTGGCAAGGCCAAAGTCATATTGGCTAGAAGGGAGAGAAAAAAAGTCACTTAGTTGGTCAGAAGCTATTTGCACACAGAGCCTGCTGTGGAGGAATGGAA
>NW_011138690.1:0-1305 GCF_000146605.3 Meleagris gallopavo
AAGCCACAGCGGTGGGGCAGACGTGGGGGGTCGGTGGGGGCTGCAGGAGATGGGTGCTGGTAAGGGTGCTTCGCAGTGCTCTGATTGAGCACGGAGCACGGGCGCAGCCTTTGCGGTCATTTTCTGTGCTCGGCCCTATAGGTGCACATGGGATCAGGACCCTTGGGGACACGTGTACCTGGTTCCATGGGGTCCATCAGCATGTCCCTGCAAGTATGGGATCAGAGCCTTGGACACGTGTGCACCCTGATCCCGTGGGGATCATCAGTTCACCCTAATAAGCATTCATGGGATCAGGACCCCAGTTCTATGGGGTACATCTGCTCACTTGTAGAAGTATGGGGTTGGGAGATGGTGTACCCCGGTTCCATGGGGTCCATCAGCTCACCCATACAGTGTATATGGGATTGGGACCACCAGGGTTTTGTGCAACCCTGTTCTGTGGGTCCATCTGACCCATATATGCATGCATGGGATCAGGATCCCTCATGGACTCGTGCACCATCCTCTCACCTGTATTTCTGTGCATTGCATTGGGGCTTCATGCATCCCAGTTGCATGATGTCCCCTGACCTTCCCGCATTGGCTACCTCCTGGTGGCTCTGTCCCCCTGCCCACCCCAATACAGGCAGCACCCCCTGCAAGCTCCACACCTCCAGCCCCACTCCACACCATTAATTCTTACCCCCTGTTCAAGAGAATCCCACCATCCTTACCCCTGGGAATCACCATCCCACCCTCTGGCTGCGGGGGGCTGTGGGACCAGGGGGTGCACAGGGAACACAGCCAGAGGTGGGTATGTAATAGGGCATATTAGCATGTAACATACAGCAAGTAAGGTAACATCACAGAGCACGTAAAGTTCAACATATAGCAATTAACATCTAACATCATATAGCACTGTAATATGCAACATGTAACATTAACCTACAGCATGTAACATGTAACATCATACAGCACTGTGACAGGTAACATACAGCATGTGACATGCAACATCATGTCTCGTTGTAAAATGGAACAAACAGAATGTAACATGTGCTACCATGCAGCACTGCAACATGTAACACGGCATGCAGCAGGTAATGTTTGGGACACGACATATACTATGTAGCATACAGCATAACACATAGCACGCAACATGTAACACGGAACATGTAGCACGTGGTGCGTGTAACACACGGCACGCAGAACACACAGCACAGCACATGGCAAGCACACAGCCCTGCTCTAACACGCTCCGATGTACGGCAGGCGCTGCCCCACACTTTGGGGGGTGTCCACCCCATCCCTTAGGGCTCAGTGCCG
>NW_011138691.1:0-1514 GCF_000146605.3 Meleagris gallopavo
AAAAAACCTGTAAAAGCAAAAAATCTGAAGTTATCAGGATCATACTGCCCTCAAATTGATCAAGGAATAATCAAGAAAAATTTCTCCTATCCCTTTGCACTGTTAGAAGAGTGAAAGATCTTGTGATGGATCATTACACATCAATGTAATTTGACATTTGCAATGATCATTGTGTGAGTACATTGTGAATAAGTAAACCCATGCTTTAGGTCAGTTCTTTTTTAATCAAGGTGGATAAATTTGATCAGGAAATGGTTATGCAGTTTGTGAAAACATCTCACCTTGTCAAAATGAAATGTTTTTGTGAAAGCATCCAGTTACGGATTAATTTTCATTGGGAAACCTCAGATCAGATTCAGAATGACTTTCAGATCAGAAGGCTCATGCATCTCTGTCACTCCGAGTCAGCAGCAGTTATCAGAAACAAAATTTCTGTTTCTTGGCTACAGCTTGAAAAAATGCCTGTGAATGTGTGTCATTTCTGTCCCCAACAACAGCATCAATTTTTTCCTGAATAAGAAATACAATTATTTGTACCATGAAGGCAGACTTATATGCTGGGAAACAGAGAAATACAAGAGGATTTATTTCAAGACGCCCACTGAACCACTATAGATAGCAGCCACTTTTTGCTCTGAGCTACATGCAGGTATATTTTTAACTCTAGTGGAACATAATTGTAACAGAAAGACATAAAATTGTGTAGTAATTAAAATATATCTTAAACATCTCCTTGAAATAACAGATTCATTATTGAGCTTCCCAGCACTCAGAACAAGAATTTTGCTGAACTGTGTTCTACCTACTTCCCTAGACAGCAAATGATTAACCTTTAAATTTGGAATTAGAGAAAATAATTCCAGATATGCCCCTGTACTTAACAACATTCTGAAAGCTCCTTCATATTAATTTTAAAATAGTAAAGAAAAATAAAAATCTTTCGGCACCCCCTTCCTATATCTTTATATCCTCTCCTAATCCTGATTAAACAAATCAATCCCTTGAAAGAAAACTTATTATCTTCTAGACATATCCTAGAAGCCATTTCTTTAAAAAACATACTTGAGTGTTACTGTATACATTAATCTTCTGAGATAATGAAAGCTATAAAGAAATTAATAGAAATCAAAATTTCTCTGAGGAAATGCCAGTAAGTCAGGACTTTGGAAACTCGACATTCAGAAATCTTGTTTCCCCATCTCACATATAAAAATAATGCTCAATATCTCACACAAATCTCATGCAGTGTTCTGAAAATTCTCACAGAATGTATTGTGAAAAGCTCAAGCATCATGTGTCAAAGAATGAACTTCAGGAAGAGGAGAATGGTAAGCAGAGAAATATGAAATTTTTAGCTAATACCATGGTTGTGACTTAACCCAGCAAGTAGCTAAGCACCTCTTAGTTATTTGCTCACTCCTCCTTCTTCACAGTGAGCTGGGGTACTGGAAAAATAAACAAAGAACTCAAAAGTTGAGATATAAACTATTTACTAAGAGAGTAAAAAAGAAGAG
>NW_011138692.1:0-968 GCF_000146605.3 Meleagris gallopavo
CATAGTCACTGTGCCCCATGGCCACCACCACGCCCCATTGCCCCCATGCCCCATGGCCACTGTACCCCATCATGGCCACGGCACCCCATGGCCACTGTGCCCCACTGCTACCATGACCCATAGCTCCTGTGCCCCACAGCAACCACACCCCATACATCTCATGGCCACCACCATGCCCGCTGTGCCCCATGGCCACCGTGACCCGTTGTCCCTGTGCCCCATGGCCACCACATCCCATAGTCACTGTGCCCCATGGTCACCACCATGCCCCATAGCCACCACACCCCATGGCCACCACCACGCCCTATGGCCCCCACACCCCATCGTGGCCACCGCATCCAATGGCCACTGTGACCCATTGTCTCTCTGCCCCATGGCCACCACATCCCATTGCCCCCATACCCCATTGCCCATGTGCCCTATGGCCCCCATCCCCCATTGTGGCCCCCACACCCCATGGCCACCATGACCCATTGTCTCTCTGCCCCATGGCCACCACACTCCATGGCCACCTGCCCCATTGCCCATGTGCCCCATGACCCCCACACCCCATCATGGCCACTGTGTGCCATTACCACCGTGCCCCATGGCCCCCAAACCCCATTGCTACCACACCCCATGGCCCCCATACTCCATCGTGGCCTCCATGACCCATTGTCTCTGTGCCCCATGGCCCCCACACCCCATCATGGCCCCCACACCCCATCATTGCCACTGTGTGCCATTACCACTGTGCCCCATGGCCCCCATACTCCATTGTGGCCCCCACACCCCATGGCCTCCATGACCCATTGTTTCTGTGCCCCATGGCCCCCACACCCCATGGCCACCATCATGGCCCCCACACCCCATCATTGCCACTGTGCGCCATTACCACCGTGCCCCATGGCCCCCATACCCCATTGCCACCACACCCCATGGCCCCCACACCCCATGGCCTCCATGACCCATTGTCTCTGTGCCCCATG
>NW_011138693.1:0-911 GCF_000146605.3 Meleagris gallopavo
AAGGAGGGGGAGAGGGAAGGAAGGAAGGGTGGAGGGAGAGATGGAGAGAGGGATGGAGGCAGAGAGGGAGGGAGAGAGGAAGGGGGAGAGAGATGGAGGGAAGGAAAAAGGAAGGGATGGAGGGAGGGATGGAGAGAGGGAGGGATGGAGGGAGGGAGGGATGCGGAGAGGAAGAGAGGAAGGAAGGGAGGGAAGGGAAAAGGAGAGAGGGAAGGAAAGAGGGAAGGAGGGAGGGAGAGATGGAGGGAAGGAAAAAGGAAGGGAAGGAGGAAGGGATGGAGAGAGGGAGGGATGGAGGGAGGGAAGAGAGAGATGGAGGGAAGGAAAAAGGAAGGGAAAGAGGGAGGGATGGAGAGAGGAAGGAATGCGGAGAGGAAGAGAGGAAGGTAGGGACGGAGGGAGGGATGGAGGGAGGGAAGAAAGGAGAGAGGTAGAGAAAGGGAGAGAAGGAGAGAGGGAGAGATGGAGGGAAGGAAGAAGGGTGGAGGAAGAGATGGAGAGAGATGGAGGGAGGGAAGAGAGGGAGGGAGGGAGAGATGGAAGGAAAAAGGAAGGGATGGAGAGAAGGATGTGAATAGGAAGAGAGGAAGGAAGGGAGGGAGGAAGAAATGGAGGAAAGGAAGAAAGGAGAGAGGGAAGGAAAGAGAGGGAAGGAGGGAGGGAGAGACGGAGGGAAGGAAAAAGGAAGGGGTGGAGAGAAAGATGGAGAGAGGGATGGAGGGAGGGATGGAGGAAGGGAAGAAAGAGGGGGGGAGGGAGAGATGGAGGGAAGGAAAAAGGAAGGGGTGGAGGGAGAGATGGAGAGAGGGAGGGATGCGGAGAAGAAGAGAGGAAGGAAGAGAGGGAGAGAGGGAGGAAGGGAGGAAGGAGAGAGGGATGGAGGAAGAGAGGGAGGGAGGGGGGGAGAGAGG
>NW_011138694.1:0-764 GCF_000146605.3 Meleagris gallopavo
CAAGATGGCCGCCACGATCACGTGTCCGCCGGAACCAAGATGGCCGCCACGATCACGTGTCCGCCGGAATCAAGATGGCCGCCGTGATGCAATGTCCACCGGAGTCAAGATGGCTGCCACGATTCCTTCTGACACGACCGGACCCAAGATGGCTACCGCCAGCCGTGAGGTCACCCAGTTGAAAGATGGCCGCCCCCACCCGACGCCGCCATTTTCAAGGTTGCCGCCAGATCCGCCATTACCGCATCCAAGATGGACGCCAGTACCCATCAGCTTCCGGTTCAAGATGGCCGCTGATGTGACGTCAAAACACCCCCCAGGGCGGCCATGTTGGGCGTTCCATGGCGGCGATGCCCATTGGCCGCCTCGGGGTCACGTGGTGACCACCTCGGCATCAAGCCAGTCAGCCATCTTGGCTCAGTCCGCCATTTCTGATTTCCCATCAGCCATCTCGGCTTGGGCAGTCAGCCATCTCGGCACCCCTGTCAGCCATTTTGGCTCGGTCAGCCATCTTGGCTTCCCCATCAGCCACCTTGGCTCAGTCATCTCAGCTCCCCTGTCAGCAATCTTGGCACCCCTGTCAGCCATCTTGGCTCCCCTGTCAGCCATCTTGGCTCCTCCGTAAGCCATCTTGGCTTGGTCAGTCACATTGGGCTCAGCCACCTTGACATCCCCGTCGGCCATCTTGGCTCCCCCGTCAGCCATCTTGGGTGGGGGGAGCGTGCGGAGGGGAGCTGGATGGGAGATGGGGGAAGAGGAGGCGG
>NW_011138695.1:0-928 GCF_000146605.3 Meleagris gallopavo
CCCCCCCCTACAGTCACTCCTCATTGGCTCCTGTCTGGGTCCCACCCACCTCAAGGACCGCTCCCAGTTGATTGGCTCCCTACTGAATCCTGCTGCTTCTGATTGGCTCCTGGTCGGTTCCCCTGGCCTGTCCCAAGGCGGCACGTGATTGGCTCCCTACCGGATCGTGACACAACCCGCAATTCTTCCTGATTGGCTCCCCGCTGGACCACAGGCTGGCCCAGACCGTTTCCTGATTGGCTCTCAGCCTGTCCTCAGGTGACACGTGATTGGCTCCCTACTGGATCACCACACACCCCACAATCTTTTCTGATTGGCTCCCTGCTGGACCACAGGGCAGCTCAGGGCATCTCCCAATCGGCTCCCAGCCTGTCCCAAGGTGACACGTGATTGGCTCCCTACCAGATCACCCCACACCCCACAATCCTTCCCTATTGGCTCCCTGCTGGACTACAGGCCAGCCCGGGGCATCTCCTGATTGGCTCCCAGCCTGTCCCAAGGCAACAAGTGATTGGCTCCCTCCTGGATCACAGCCTGGCTCAGAGCGGCTCCTGATTGGCTCCCGGTCGGATCCTTCCCCGGCCCCGCCCACCTCCCGCTGGATGGACACCGGACCCGCCCCTCCAATCCAACGTCACTCCCGATTGGATCCCGGCCGGATCCCGCCTCGATCCAACGCTGCTGCTGGCCGGACAGGGGTGGATCCCCCGAGCCCAGGGCCGCTCCTGATTGGCCAAGAACCAGATCCCGCTCCAGGCCTCGGCCTGCTCGCTCGGTGCCGTTCCCCATTGGCTCAGCACCGGATCCCAACTGAGAGCTCCCTCCCGATTGGTTTAAAGGCTGTCAGAGACTCGCCCTCTCTCCATTGGCTCCTGACCAAATCCCGCCCCCATGCGAGTACCTCTTCTGATTGGCTGAACAGCAGACC
>NW_011138696.1:0-1077 GCF_000146605.3 Meleagris gallopavo
GCCGCGGCCTCCTCCACCTATTACACCCGGGATAGAAGCCCCCTGCGCCGCACGGCAGCCGCGGCCACCACCGTCGGAGAGGCGTACACGTACGATCGTAGTCAGCTGTCGCCGGTCTCGTCGGTCGCTCGGGCTTCGCTCTACGACATGCAGCGGTTCGGGCGCGACCCGTACGCGGACAGGGCGCGGTACTCTGCCTTTTGAGCCGAGGTGAGCGTGTGTGGAGCTGCAGACCACCGATGGTGCGCTGGGGTTGCGCGGGGGTCCCCCGGCGGCGGGGCTGACCCCGCCTCGTTCCCGGAGCAGGGGGTGTACAGGTTGGGGCGAGCGCCAGGACCCGGCTCGGGGCCCTTTGTGGGCGTTAAAGCCCGGACGCCGGCTCCACCAGAGCCCGGCTGGCATTCGCACGGCGAGCGTGGCGAGATGAGCGTCGGCATCTCGGTGTTGAGCGGTCCTCCCGGTGCCGGGAGCGGGCCCTGCCTCCCCGGCGTGGTGCGAGGGGAGGCTCCTCTCCCATTCCACTCACACCAACAACCTGCCGAGCCCGGTCCGACTGACGAGTCACAACCGAGCGGCGTCCCGCTGCCGACAGCTCGGCTCATGTCTGGACTCCAGCTGGACTCTGGCTTTTTCCGCAGGGCTCGGCACAGCCCCAGCTCTCCGCCGGGGTCCCTGAACTCTGCTTTTCTCTTTCAGGTAAGATAATTGCGGCTGGACGTCGGGTTCCCGTGCCGTGCGCGTCTGACTGTGCTGGGCTTCAAAGCACACCCGTTTCACCTAACGAATCGGTCCCTAACGGACGCTCGAGCTTCTTCGTAGCGTAGTCAGAAGTAGCTGATCCCCCTTCCCCGGCCCCCCTTTACATTCAGTCTTTCAGGATTTGCTTTCTCGCCTCCCCGTGCCGCTCTCCAGCCCCTAGCTGGTCTAGGCTCAGGTTCAGCGCGAGCGTAGCTGTAGCACGAGCTTTGCTTCCCTGTTTCCCCGGCGGCGTGCGTGGAGCTGCTGTTCCCCCTCTCGCAGCCTGGGCTGTAGCTTCCTTTGGATCCGTTTTGGTTTGTTGGGGTTTTTTTTTCTTGC
>NW_011138697.1:0-730 GCF_000146605.3 Meleagris gallopavo
AATTGGATTCACATGCAGTGATTGGCTGGTGGTGCCAGATTTCCGTGCACTGATTGGCTGAGGGGGAGCAAATTCCCTTGTGTTGATTTGCTGAGGGTACCAGATTCCCGTGTGCTGGTTGGCTGAGGGTTTCCTGAGGGATTCCTGCGTGCTGATTGGCCAGGAGCACTAGATTCCCGTGTGGTGATTGGCCAGTGGTACCAGATTCCCGTGCACCAATTGGCTGGGGGAAGTGGATTCCTGTGCACTGATTGGCCAGCGGTACCAGATTTCTATGCACCAATCGGATGGTTGGAGAGGATTCCCATGTGCTGATTGGCTGGGGGATGTGGATTCCTTTGCGCTGATTGGCCAGGAGTACCACTTTCCTTGCGCTGATTGGCCAGCGGTACCGCTTTCCTTGTGCTGATTCGCCATCGGTACCAGATTTCTGTGCCCTGATTGGCTGAGTATCCCAAAAGCAATGCATGCTGATTGGCCAGAGATCCAGGATGGTTGGTATTGGCCAACTCTTCTCCTGAGCTGATTGGATGGGCAGACACGCCCCACACCACCGATTGGCTGGGAGATCCTCGTGTCCCCATTGGCCGAGCGTTGATTCCCCACCTCCTGCCGATTGGCCAAGCCGCTCCTTTCCCCCTCTCTGATTGGCCAGCCGGCTTCTTCCTTCCCCAGCATTGAGATCGACCAGAAGCTGCAGGAGATCATGAAGCAGACCGGCTACCTCACC
>NW_011138698.1:0-1101 GCF_000146605.3 Meleagris gallopavo
CCCTCACCCCAATCCCCATCCATCCATGTGCTGCTGACCCCACACCTGACCCCATGCGACCCCATGTGACCCCATATAAGACCCATAGCTGACCCCACGTAACCCCATACTTGACCCACATACCTGACCCCATATATGACCCCATATGTGATCCCATACATGACCCCATACCTGACCCCATATATGATCCCATATAAATCCCACAGCTGACCCCATATCTGACCCCACACCCTGTCCATGTGACCCCATACCTGACCCCACAGCTGACCCCATGTGTCTCCATACGTGACCCCATATGCGACCCCACATGTGACCCCATATGCAACCCCATACGTGACCCCATACATGACCTCATGTGACCCCATATGTGACCCCATACGTGACCCCATACGTGACCCCATACATGACCCCATATGCAACCCCATACGTGACCCCATACATGACCCCATGTGACCCCATACGTGACCCCATACGTGACCCCATATGCAACCCCATACGTGACCCCATACATGACCCCATGTGACCCCATGTATGACCCATATGTGACCCCATACCTGACCCCATATGACCCATTTGACCCCATGTGACCCCAAACCTGACCCCATAGCTGACCCTACACCTGACCCCACACCCCTGCCATGTGACCCCACACCTGACTCCATATCTGACTCCATATCTGACCCCATAGCTGACCCCATGTGACCCCATGTATGACCCATATGTGACCCCATACCTGACCACATATGACCCCATATATGATCCCATATGTGACCCCATGTATGACCCACATATGACCCCATATGTGACCCCATATGCAACCCCATGTGTGACCCCACACCTGACCCCATATGACCCCATATATGACCCCATATGTGACCCCATATGACCCCATGTGACCCCATGTATGACCCATATGTGACCCCATGTGTGACCCCACATATGACCCTATGTAACCCCATGTATGACCCATACATTACCCCATGTGTGACCCCACATATGACCCCATATGACCCCATATATGACCCCATATGTGACCCCGTACGTGACCCCGTATGACCCCACCTGACCCCATATACAACCCCATATCTGACCCCACGCCCC
>NW_011138699.1:0-1057 GCF_000146605.3 Meleagris gallopavo
GGCTAAGTGAACTGGGTCTGTTTAGCCTTGAGAAAAGATGACTGAGAGGGGACCTGATCCAGGTTTATAAATATCTGAGGTGTGGCAGCCATAGCGGTGAGGCCAGTCTCTTTTCAGTGGTACGTGGAGACAGGACGAGGGGAAACGGACATAAGCTGCAGCACAGGAAGTTTCGCACGAATGTGCGTAAGAACTTCTTCACGGTGAGGGTGACGGAGCACTGGAACAGGCTGCCCAGGGAGGTTGTGGAGTCTCCTTCTCTGGAGATATTCAAGTCTCGCCTGGACGCCTACCTGTGCGACCTGGTGTAGGGAACCTGCTTTGGCAGGGGGGTTGGTCTCGATGATCTCTGGAGGTCCCTTCCAACCCCTACAATTCTGTGATTCTGTGATTCTGTGATTCTGTGATCATTGTGGTCCTATTCAACCCAGGCCATTCTATGATTCTATGATTATCTGGGGTAAGGTAATTTGGACATTTTGCACAGTACTAATATGTTTTTTTGAAATAAGTAAAGAAGGCGCATCCTATGGAAACAGCTGAGGACACTTGGGTTGTCCAGTATGGAGAAAAGGAAGCTGGGAGGCAACCTCATTGCTCTTGCTAACTTCCTGAGGAGGGGAATAGGAGTGACACTCTCTACACCCTGATAACCCATGATAGAGCACACAAGAACTCAAAGCTGTAACAGAGGAGGTTCAAACTGGATATAAGGAAAAAATTATGTGCCATGAGGATTGTCAAACACTGGAATAGACTTGCTAAAGTGGTAGATGATGCCCCATGCCTTCTGTCATTAGGCATTTGGATGACACTCTCAATAATATGTTTTAACTATTGGTTTGCCTTGAGTAATCAGGCAGCTGGACTTCATGATCTTTGCAGGTCTCCTGTAACTGAATCTATTCTGTTCTATCCTATCCTATCCTATCCTATCCTATCCTATCCTATCCTATCCTATCCTATCCTATCCTGTCCTGTCCTGTCCTGTCCTGTCCTTTTTCAATCCATTCCATTCCACAGAAAGTGAAGTAAGTGGCATAGAAAGCCTTTTTTT
>NW_011138700.1:0-837 GCF_000146605.3 Meleagris gallopavo
GGATGCTCTGGATGCGAAAGCTCGCAATTTTGTTCCCGGCTGAGGATTTGTCCCCTTCTCCCCTTTGCCACGCGTTGTCACACAGTGCTGTGGTCTCGCACGGGGCTCGTTCCGTAAAGTGGATTTCAGCCCGGTCTGTGGCTGCTGGGGCCGAGGGTGCAGGGCTGTGAGCCGAGCGGGGCTCTCCATCTGAATCATGGCTCCTTTCCTATAAATATATAAATATCTATAAATATATAAATATACTATTATTGCAGGGGATTGCTGACCTCTAGATTTAGCTTTTTCTATTGCAAGTGCTATCCATGTGAGTGTGTGTGTGTGAAGTTTTTATGCTTACTAAGAACACAGGATCTTGACTTGTTTGTTTTGTGTTAGTTTATTGTAAACAACCATTTGTTGTAAATTGTTATTGGCATTAAATTATAATTTATGATTTTCAAATCCAAAACATTCTCCGCTTTTTATGTCGTAAAGCCTGTAAGCTCTCTCTGTATTTATAAGTTCCTCGCAGCAAGCTTTGGTTCGCTGAGAATAATAGTAAACAGAAAAGCACCAGGGTTCAATCAGAGCACACCCGCACGCACACCCGCACGCACGAGCCCCGTGGATGTGCAGACCTAGATGGGTCTGCGCTGCTCCGAGCGGGATTTGTTTAGGGACTGCAGTTAGTTTTAAGTTTATAGCATTTAAAGAAAGTTTTTCTTTTCATGCTGAGTTAGAACAAAAGATCTATCCAAAGATTGAATTGGACAAAAGAGGAGGGTTGGGATCGAGGAGCTTGTTCTATGTGGAATTGAGGAGATCTTTTTTTAAAGAGGGAAGGAGGAAAAAAAA
>NW_011138701.1:0-586 GCF_000146605.3 Meleagris gallopavo
TTCAAGTAGTGTCCAATCCTGTATTCCTTACACAGAAAACACCTATTGGCTGCTTAAGACTTCAGTATGAGCAAGGACTCTATTTCCGATATTTACCAAATTAACTGTTTGACATTGTCTCATAATAATTAAATTTAGTGTTGACTTTTTCTATAAATGCAATCAATCTCTTCCAAATATGAATGGGTTTGGTGTGGGGGAGGGGTTACAAGGTGAATGTGATTTCACTTCTTGATTAATTGATGTCATTACTGGTTAACTGCCCTGATTAAATATCTATTTAAATACTTCAACTTAGAGCTGGAATGTCTTTTCTTTTTATAAGACAGACTAATATCTTGCTAGCTCATTTCGCCATACCATAGATCACATTTGAGCATTACTTTACACTGAAAGTCTTTAATACAAAAGTCATTTTTTTTGAGATCGCATTAAAAAAGCATGTGCCTCTGTGTATCATAACAACTAGAAAACAATCTTATCTTCCATCTCACTTTGAATCTCATAGAAAGGTGTTTGTTTTAATAAAATATACCTATCTCTCTATAAAGATTAGTGTGATTACTTATCAAATAGTCACCTAAAA
>NW_011138702.1:0-1213 GCF_000146605.3 Meleagris gallopavo
GCCCGGGGCTTCATTTTCCTACCGATCCGCTTCCCTAGGGTGGAAACGTTTCAGAATCTATGAACCTCGAGTGGACAAATCCCCGTTATTAACACGGGACATGGACGAGTGGCAAAAAAACTGAATGGGAACCGCGCGGCAGCTTTGGGAGAAACTAACGATGTGCTCCAGCTCTTGCCATTGCGGGAAGGAGCGGGGGGGAACCCCTCTGATTAATAACTAGCAGGGTAATGTTGAGGGCTTTTTCTGCCCGATTGCCTTTTTGAATTAGAGCCGATTTCTTCACACTTCAATAGGGCCTGTCTCTTTTAAAATGACTGACAGATTTGTTTCTCCTTTTTTTCTCTCCCTGAGACTTAATGATGTAAATTTTCTAATTAGTTAAATCACGTTGCTTAAAGGCCTTAATATTTACCGGGCCAGGACTGATAGTTGCGTTCGGATCTCTCGAAATAAGAGGAGAAATAACGTTTGGCTTTTTGCAGAGGGAGGGGGCCGAGAGGGAGGGCGGGGAGGGCTGGGGAAATGTAGCGCAAAATAAGAGCTAAAGTTCAGCCCGGAGCTTCTTCCCTCCCCCCGCCCCAGAACCCGCTTTTATTTTTCAATCAGCTAAGATTTAATTAGGAGCCCCCGGGCCGGACGATCTGATATTTTCTCATTAGTTTCCCATCAGTAATCTTGAGTGTTAGATTGGCTTAAAGGTTGTCAACATTTGACCAATTTTATTTAAGGCAAAGAAATCGCGCATTATAGCTCCGGGACCTGAGATCCGAAAATAAATCCTGCCCGGATCAGCGGAACTAACAGGCGAAAAAAATGTTGACAATTCATCGTTGTATTTAATAAGTTGCATAATGTACAGTACACAGAGAGGGAGGCGAAGGACTCTCCGCGCAGCCGACTGCGCGCAAAAGGCACCCGCGGGGCAAGCGCCTCACCGGGGCGCTCGGGGCGGGCTGCGAGCACCGGGAACTCGGAGGGGGATCCGACCTGGGGCTGCGACTCGGAGCCGGGATGCTTGAGGACGCGTGCGGTGCTTGCGCGGTGCTTGCGCACATGCGGGAGCGCGGAGGCGGTGTGCAGGGCGCGGGCTGCCAGGCGCAACGTTGGAGCGCCCCCTGCTGGCCACTAGGCCGCTGCGCCGCGCCGGGAGGAGCGAAGCTACTTCGGCTGCTGCGGGACGGGAGGGTTGTGCGCGGACTGCTAACCCACG
>NW_011138703.1:0-807 GCF_000146605.3 Meleagris gallopavo
GAAGAGGGGGGCAGCGCCCGGAGGAGGGGTGTAGGAGACTTGCAGGACGAGGGAAGCCTGGGTAAAAGGGGAGAGTCGTCACACATCCACCCCACTGCCACGTCCCCACCCCACTGCCACGTCCCCACCCCACTGCCACGTCCCCACCCCACTGCCACGTCCCCATTTCATCACCACATTCCCCCATCCCGCTGCCATTTCCCCCATCCCATTTTGCCCCCATCCCATTGTGTCCCCATCCCACTGCCTTGTCCTCATTTCGTCATTGTGTCCCCATCCCATTGTTTCCCCATCCCACTGCCATGTCCCCATCCCACTGAGTCCCCATTTCATCACCACATCCCCATCCCGCTGCCATTTCCCCATCCCACTTTGCCCCCACCATTGCTATGTCCCCATCCCATTGTGTCCCCATCCCACTGCCATGTCCCCATTTCATCGCCACGTCCCTACCCCATTGTGCCCCCACCCCATTGCCATGTCCCCATCCCACAGCCGTGTCCCCATCCCACAGCCGTGTCCCCATCCCATTGTGCTCCCATCCCATTGAGTTCCCATCCCATTGTCCCCCATCCCATTGTGCCCCCATGCCATTGCCACGTCCCCATCCCATTGTGCCCCCATCCCATTGCCATGTCCCCATCCCATTGTGCCCCCATCCCATTGAGTTCCCCCACCCCATTGCCATGTCCCCATCCCACAGCCTTGTCCCCATCCCATTGTGCTCCCATCCCATTGAGTTCCCATCCCATTGTGCCCCCACCCCATTGTGCCCCCACCCCATTGCCATGTCCCCATCCCACAGCC
>NW_011138704.1:0-584 GCF_000146605.3 Meleagris gallopavo
CGTGTCCCTATTTTGGTCCCTATGCCCCTATTAGGAATCCCCATGTCCCTATTTTGGTCCCTGTGCCCCTATAGGGGTCCCCGTGTCCCTATTTTGGTCCCTATGCCCCTATGGGGGTCCCCGTGTCCCTATTTTAGTCCCTATGCCCCTATTAGGGATCCCCATGTCCCTATTTTGGTCCCTATGCCCCTATGGGTTTCCTTGTGTCCCTATTAGGGGTTGCCATGTCCCCATAGGGTCCCTGTGTTCCTATTGGGTGTCCTCATGTCCCTTTGTGGGTCCCCGTGCTCCCGTTAGGGGTTCCTGTGTCCCTATGGGGGTCCCCATGGCCCTATGAGGGGTTGCCATGGTCCTTTTGGGGTCCTTGTGTTCCTACTAGGGGTTGCCACGGCCCTTTTGGGATCCCCGTGTCCTTATTAGGGGTTCCCATGTTCCCATTGGTGTCCCTGTGTCTCTGCTGGTGTCCCCATGTCCCTTTTGGGGGTTGTCATGGCTTTGGTGGGCATCCCCGAGTCCCTTTTGGGGTCCCTATGGCCCTGTTAGGGGTCTCTGTGTCCCCGTGTGGGTCCCTGTGCCCCTATTAG
>NW_011138705.1:0-1204 GCF_000146605.3 Meleagris gallopavo
CTGCGGCCGCACGATCCCACATCCCTGGGGAGGCCGGGGGGGCCGGGCACGGTGCCACCATCAGGGCTGCCGTCCCCACCGCCCACCGTAGTGCCAGGCTGAGGGCTGTGAGGTGGGGCGGGGTGACGGGTGAGGGGCTTCGGGATGAGGGCACGGCAGTGGGGGAAGCTCAGAGATTGGGTCGCCCACAGTAAGATGGGGAGGGGGTTTCGTCCCCAAAACTCCCGGTGATGTGGGTGGCACAGAGCTCGCCTGAAAGGTGCCCCATTTGCAGCCGATCCTCAGCTCTGCAGGAGGTGATGACCCATGGAGCGCCCGGGGGTCCCGGCCCCGTGCAGCCCCTCGTTGGGGGGACACAAGGTCAGAGCCCCTCCTCCTGCACTGCTGCTGGATCTCCGGATTTTAGGCACCAAATGGGGTTGAATTAGGATTATTATCACAGCTGTTCTAAATGTAATTAGTTTTGCTCTGAAGTTGTTTGCTTTGCCGGGATTACGGCACAATCCAGCCGATCCGCCCGGCGCTAACTTGAGAAAGGCTTTAATTACTCTAATAAAGAGGATGCTGGGTTAATTTGATGATTCCAAAGGTGTGTTTTTCAATTACATTTAACAAAAAAAAAAAAAAGGGTTTATAGTTGGACAAAATTTAATTAGGAATGCACAGGAAGGCCGGGCCAGGCGGGCTGCTCATGGGGACAGCGGGACCTTGGCCATCAGCATCTGTCCGAGGTGTGACATCTGTCTGTCCCACTCTATGGCAGCCGTCTGTCCTGCAGCACGGATGGACACGCAGCCCCATCCAAGACAGAGCAGGTCAGGGCTTTGCAGGGCTGCCCCACATCCCCAGCTCGGTGCCTTGGGAGCCTTGGGGCGCTCTGGGTGCGCAGAGGGATGGAGCGGAGTTGTGTCTCCTGACTGACAGGAACCCATCGAGGCAGAGGGGATCCAGCTGTGAGCACGAGGAACACGCAGGAGGAGAGCGGCCGGGCGCTGCCACCCGCTGCAGACCTCCAGTGAGCCCGGCTGCACCGAGCTGCCAAGAGAAATGGGCAGAGTATGGGATGAACGCAGGCCAAGGCAGGGCTGCGATGCAGCCGCCGTAAATCAGCTTTTAAGTAGCAACAAAATGGACATTTCCCATATGAAATGTGCCACCGCCTGCCATGGAGAAGGGGGTGAGGGGAGGGAGCCGGGGTGGGGGC
>NW_011138706.1:0-883 GCF_000146605.3 Meleagris gallopavo
AAAAAAAAAAAAAAAGTTAAAATCGTCACTCTATCCTGAAAAGCAACGCAAAATACGCCAACCTCTACCCGAACAAATCACATCGTTCTTATTTTTTTCTGCCGTGTATTTCTAAAAGCCACCTATGTACGAGGCCACATTCACCACCGGGTACACAATCATTGATAAATCCCGCTATTAACGGGATAGTCTGGTTTAGATTTTATGTGCAGGGGACCGTGAACGAGGCTGGGGGCTGGGGAGGACAAAACTGCAGCGATCGATAGTCGGAGGCTCGCTCCTCCCCTCACTGGAGGCGCCCCGTGATTGATGAGCCCGGGGAGCGCCGGTAATTGACTGCGCTAGGGTAAGGCATGCTTGGGCTGAGCGCGGCGATTGGCCGAGGGAGCATACCAAAATTACCGCGTGTGTGCGCGTGTGTTTGGAAAAGTTCATCTGGTGCTCGGGGCTGGGGGTGCATCCTCTCACTTCATTTGCCAAATCGTCCTCCTGTAATTAGCGCTCCCGTTAGAGGCATTACCGGGCTCACACCCCGGCAAGCATCCCGTCGAGGTACGGCAAAGTCCACGGACGCGACGCGCCCACGCGAGTCCGCCGCTGCCCGCCGGCTCCGCTCGGAGGGAACGCGTACAGCGGCCGCGGCACATCTGGGTCTCTCCCGGCAGAGCCGAGCTGACCTCCGTTCCGAGCCCCTCTCCCACGCTCCGTTCGCAGCCCAGAAAGGGATTCCCCTTCCCCCCGCTTCCTCCCCCTCCCGAGCCATCCTCAGCTCTCGAGAGTTGCGATCACCCCACGCGGAGCGGTGCCCAACGCGCTTTCCCCGTACCCGGACCGTTCATTCGTAGCCGCGCTTAGCGCCCGCACGGGACGCCCTCCTTCCCCC
>NW_011138707.1:0-841 GCF_000146605.3 Meleagris gallopavo
CTAAATCATAGAATTACAGAGTGGTTTGGGTTGGAAGGGGCCCTTAAGACCATCTAGTTCCAATCTCCCTGCTATAGGCAGGGACATCTCCCTCTAGAACAGGTTGCTCAAAGCCCCATCCATCCTGGCCTTGAATGCTTCCGGGGATGGGGCATTGACAACCTCATTGGGCAACCTGTTCCAGTGTCTCACCACCCTCATTAAAGAGTTTCTTCCTAATATCTTGTCTAAATCTACCCTCTTCCAGTTTAAAACCACTTCATCTTATCCTGTCACTAACTGCACTTATAAAAAGTCCCTCCTCAGCTTTCCTGTAGGCCCCTTTCAGGTAATAGAAGGCCACTATGAGGTCTCTCCAGAGCCTTCTCTTCTCCAGGCTGAAGAACCTCAGCTCTCAGTCTGTCCTCATAGGGGAGATAGACTCTCTGGACCTGCTCCAACAGATCAATGTCCTTCTTGTGTTGAGAGCCCCAGAACTGCACACGTTACTCTAGATGGGGTCTCATGAGAGCAGTGTAGAGAGGCAGAATCACCTCCCTCAACCTGCTGCTCACACTTCCCTTGATGCAACCCAGGATAGGGTTGGCCATCTGGGCTGCACAAGCAGCTCATGTCTTCCATCAACCAACACCCCCAAATCTTTCTCTACAGGGCTGTTCTTCAGTCCTTCTCTGCCCAGCCTGTCTTTGTCCTTGAGATTGCCCCAGCCCAGGTGCAGAACCTTGCACTTGCCCTTTTTGAACTTGAGGTTGGCATGGGCCCACATCTTAAACCTGTCCATGTCCTGACGTGCAGAATCAAACTCTGTAACCCAAGTAAGATTACAAAGCAGGTACGGTTT
>NW_011138708.1:0-769 GCF_000146605.3 Meleagris gallopavo
GCTGTGGGTGCGGGGGGGTCTCCGTGGGGGGATCTGCGGTGTGCTTTGGGTGTTCTGGGGCACGCTGTGGGGTTCCAAAGGGAGACCTGTGGGTCTGCGTGTGGTCCTGTGGGGCCGTATATGGCACTGAGGGGGCGAGGAGCGTCTGTGGGGCCAGGAGGGGCCGTGTGGGAAGCGGGGCTGTGGGATCAGCCCCTCTGTGGGGCCGGGGGTCGGTGTGTGGGGCAGAGCTGGGGGTCAGAGAGGGGGCCGGGTTGAGGTCGCAGTGAGGGGATACGTAGGGAGCAGGTCAGGAATCTGCGGGGGATGTATAGGGCTGAGCTGGGCATCGGTGAGGGGATGCGCCTTACGGCCTCGCGTTGCACCAGGGTGAGTTTGGGTTGGCTATTAGGAAACACTTCTGTACAGGAAGGTTGTGAAGCGCTGCAGTGGGTGGTTGAGTCACCATCCCTGGATGCGTTTAAAATCCGCCTGGATGCGGTGCTCAGGGACGCGATTTAACGGAGGGTCGTTGGTTTACGGTACTACGCTTAGGTCATGGTTGGACTCGATGATCTGTAGGGCCTTTTCCAAGCTGAGAGATTCTGTGATTCTGTGTATAGAGCAGGTGTGGGGTCAGTGTGGGGCTGCACAGGGGATCAGTGCACTGGGGCTCGGGGCCAGGCAGGCGTGGGGTGAGCTGCAGGGATGACGGGGGGCAGCAGGGGGTCTCTGCGGGCACAGGGCGCTGCGGAGCCCCCAGGGCTGCCCCGTCCCGTTCCCTCTCCCC
>NW_011138708.1:2618-3320 GCF_000146605.3 Meleagris gallopavo
GCAATGACCTCGGGGCAGTGCAAACGTCACTCAGCACTGCCCAAAGCACCGGGGAGCGCCGGGTCTGCAGCTCTGCGCTCCATTGCGTGGGGTCCCCACAACCCAGGGGGTGAGGAGTGGGAACGGAGGAGCCCTGCGGGCCCTGAAAGGGGAGACTGAGAGCCTGAGGGTCCTCGCAGGCCCTGCGGGGGGGTTCTGCAACCCCACCGTGTCCCAGCCCCACACAGTGCCAGAGGGGACGTGCAGAGCCCTATGGCTGTGCTCCAGCCATCACCTGCTGCAGGGACTCCCATGGGACCCCTCAGAGACCCTCTCACTCCCCTGGACCCCCTCTGGCCTCCTCAGAACCCCACTGGGACCCCCTCAGGACCCCGCAATGGTCCTCTCCAGATCCCACTGGGACCCTCTGCACCCCTGGACGTCACCGGGTGACCCCACACTGTGCACAGCAGAAACACCACAACGTGTGAAACAAATCCACATTTACTGCCCTGTTGCTGTTTTCTGCATAAAACGACCCAAAAAAGCCAGGCTGTCCCACCGGCGCATTCCTGCCCCACCTCAATCCCCCCCGGTCCTATTTCCTCTGCTACCCCCACCCCATCCCGGTCTCATCCTATTCTCACCCCCATCCCGGTCCCATTCTCGCCCCACTCCCGGTCCCACTCTCACCCCCATCCCGGTCCCACTCTCACCCCCATC
>NW_011138709.1:0-1420 GCF_000146605.3 Meleagris gallopavo
TAAATCTATTTTTGAAGCATCAGAATCAGTCCATGATAAAAAAGAGAGGAATCTATGCTGCGCACTGTCAACAAATTCCTCTATGAGCAGCATTTGCTCATTTGCCCAGGTTCATTCCAGAGTCCAATCCCTCTTTTGTATGGGACAGATAAACAGAAACTCTTTGTTGGCTTTTCTCCTCATAATGGATCTATTGAAAAATCTAGCGCTACTTCATGACATTTCACAACATTTTTTTTGAAACACCTTGGTTTCTCTCAGTAATTGTTCACAGCACAGAATTAATTGAATATAATGCTAATAAGTTAAGCCTTTAAGAGAAAACTAGAATACACAAGACAAAGCTAACAGGCGGTACAGTCTATAAAAACTACAGAACATTTGTTTTTGTTTGTTTGTGTGTTTGTTTTGTTTTTAATAATTGAACAGTTCTTTCTAATAGACACTGGAATTTTCTTGGAATATCTCTTTTCTCAACCAGGATACCTTCCTGCACTCTCATTGTTCTAGCAGTTTTCAAATAGATTCTGAAGATTAGTTTTTATTTTGAATTTGGATTTTGTGAGGAGTCCTTTGTTTAAATTTTACCTAAACTTAAATAACATTGTATATTTCAAAATAGCTACTTAGTTTTTTTTATTGTGATTCAAATAATTAAAAACAAACAAGTAAACAACAACAACAACAGATAAATATTTTTCACTTCAAAATTTTTTACTCTTTGTTACTACTTAAAAAATACGTTCTGTAGAAATTTCTATTTTTGAGTAAATTATTTTTGTGAGGAAGGGAGATAAGAAACTGTAAATGTCTCCAAAATTGTGCAGCTCAGTTACAATAGTAAGACAACAAATATAATCAAAAAGTGATGTAACAAAATAAGGTAAAGGACTAATAGGATGTTGTGTTTTTTTGTTTGTTTTTGTTTTTGTTTTGTTTTTGTTTTTTAATCAAAGAAGAAAAAAAGAAGACGACAAAATAAAATAAGTAATATAGAAAAGAAAGGAAAAAAGTAAATTTTTCCTGTATTATGCTGGAGTTTAAATAGAAGTAAGAAAGCATCCTGGTTATTTAGGTAAATGACTCAACAGAAAATTTCTCATACCACAGAAATGTTTAGAAAAGCCACACTTGTAGAGAAGATACAAGAACAGAAAATAAGATCTTAGCAGGAATGTTGCATTTTAGATACCTGATAAGCCAAACGAATTGTATTGTGGGAACAAAGTATTCAAACTACAAGAGTATGAGGCTTTCCTCCCCAAAATATCTGCACTCTTCTATTTTGAACTATATGCATTCTGAAGTGAATAATGTATAGAAATGAATAAATAAATTGTTTTTTTTGTTGTTGTTTGTTTGTTTTTCTTTAATAGAAACATGGGAAAATACAAAGGCAACTCATTTAAAACTGATTAAA
>NW_011138709.1:1948-4579 GCF_000146605.3 Meleagris gallopavo
TGAACCTCCATTTCTGCATTTTGTAAGAGCAAAAAATATGTTCAGTTTTCTCATGTGGCTTGCACTATTTTCAGTTTCATGTGTTAGAGATACAGCTAAAAACGCTACCTTCTGTCAAGTGTTCTTTCAGGAGCAGATGACAGCAGAAATACAGGAAAGACAGGCAGTAAACAAAGCACACACACCATAAACTTTCCTAAACTTTCTTAAATATCATAAAATCCTGAGTTCACTTCAGTGTTTAGAAAATGTTTTTAACTCTATTGCTCTTTTCTGCTGCTATCCCCATTGCCTAAATATAATGTGATTCCACGAACCCCTCCAAAAATATCTGAAACCTGTCACTTTATGACTCACCCAAAACTTCCATCATTACAATTCTGTTTCCTTTCTTTATGCAATACCTTTTATCATATGCTGAAGGGTGATAGCTTAAAAGTTGGTGCCTAAGGGTTGAATTGCTTAGACTCCCTCGAGCCACAGGTTCAAATTCTAGCAGAGTTGACTTGACTCTGCCTTCTTTCAAGGGAAAGAAATTGAATTGTGAGCAGGTCACTCTGCAAGAGTCTTTCAGGGAAAAGAAAAATTGCACTAAATATCCAGGGTTCTTTCTGGAAACATGAAAGCTTAAAATCAGAAGGAAGTTTACAGTAGCATCTTTCACTAGTATTTCCTCCTCTTTCATTTGAGTGCTGTAGCTTCATCGGTGCAGTTCACTTCTCAGTCAGACTCAACCGCAGGTTTTGTAAATCTGGTGATGTGACAGCCAGATAACACACTATCCTGTACTCCAGAACACCTCCATTTATCAGAACTGGTAAAGTTTTGATAAAAAAAATAAAATAAAAATAATTGCTAACTTCTAATTTTTTTTTTCTTCTAAAAACAAGGAGACAATGTCAATATTAACCTTTATCTACAATAAACATTTTTTTCTTTTCTTTCGGACTTAAAAACAACAACAACAACAACAAAAGATGAACATATCTTGAAACTGTGCATAAATACACCTCAAGGGGTCAGGAGTAGAACGATAAATAAGAACAACCTCAAAGTATCATTTTTAAATGATGTGGTTTTCAGCACTTTTTCATGGTTCATAAATGCTTTGGACTGGCAGCTCTTCTCAGTGAAGACCTAGAAGCAATCAGCAGCAGAATGTAGCCCACAGGTTATAAAAGTTGTTGGCAACCCTAGGAAGAATGGTACCATGAAGCAGGCAGCTTTGGGAGTAAAGTGAGTTCTTAAATTTCCTGACATTTCCTTTTTCTTGATTCTCTTTCCAAATTATGGTAGGAATTTTCCATCCTGGCAGCCTATGTGAAGCAGATATTGCGTGGAAAATTCCATGAGAAATATAGTTGTATCCTGTCTGAAAAAAAGCTTGGAGAAAGAAAATATTAATAATAATAAAAATCTAATAATGTATTTCTCTGAAAAGCACCATAACCTTTCCTTTGATTAGAAATTTTACAAATGATTTTTTTTCTAATCATTTGTGTGAAAATTTGCCTATTTTTTCTTGATCCATCAAAATACTTTTTAAGAAGTTCAACAAAAACACTCTGAGGCTTTCTAGCCCCACTCTCTGGTAAATGACCTGCAGAAAATGTACTTTATCCAAGTACAGAATTTCTGTTTTCAAGAGTGAGGTTGCTTCATTTCCTGAAATCACTGAATATATTCCACTGTGGAGCACAAGTTTTCCCTGGAGTGGTCAGTCACCAGAAATGAAACTGTGCTTGTATCTCCTGTGCTTGTATCTCCTGTCTCCTAGAGTGCTGACAAAGAACAGTTGCCTAAGGCAAATTCAGAGGGGTGAAGTTCACGGATTGGAATAAAAAAGTAAACATAAGGAGTAACTGAGAAAACACAACATATGGTTACAACATATACCATATGTGAGTGACAGGTAATGTCTACCTCTCTGTTCAGGGGGTGACAGCTTCCTCTGCTGTTTTCATACATTCCAAACTCAAAATGGATATGCCTTCAAGAGTCCAAGTGAAATCACCCTTCTAATGGCTAATGATAGTTTCTCTCTGCCACTCTCCTGAAGTTCCCATGTTTTCTTCTGTTACATTAGGTTTAGTACATAAAAGACTTCACATATTTATGAATGTTTACTTCACAGAGTTTGGTGATTTCATCAACAAAACACTCTCAGAGCTGTAAAGAAGTCTGGGGACTATGGTCATATGAGATGATTTATCTAGAAAAGATATTGTATGATATTGGTTAATAAATCTATAACTATTGTTAGATTCTGTATTTGTCTATATGTGTTTGTGTTAGCTGTAACAACATTTTAGATAAGCATAATGTTTTCAACCCATAGGCCAACATTTTAAAAAGTTTTTTCTGCTCTACTGTGAGAACAGTGCTTGCATATGACTGTTTTTGGTACTTGTTCAAATGTTTTAAGACCAACAGATGTCCTTTTTTGTGAGCATAGGAAATGGAGAAAATAAATAGGCTATTTAATATGATCTGATTCTATTTTAAAATACAATTAAATCAAGGGAACGCATCCAGAATAAACATTTAAAGGGTTTGGAAATAGAATTGAGAACTTCCTTCCTTCCTTCCTTCCTTCCTTCCTTCCTTCCTTCCTTCCTTCCTTCCTTCCTT
>NW_011138710.1:0-1120 GCF_000146605.3 Meleagris gallopavo
AAAAAAGAAAAAAGAAAGAAAACGAAAAACCAAAAACAAGCGCTTTGCTCCTCTTCCTCACCCCAAACCCCAAACCTCGGGCACAGCCGCACAGAAGGGATGAGCTCAGCTGTCCTATGCGCAGCACGGAGCTGGGGGACCCTTCCCTTATAGCACTGCCATACAGCTCAGAAACGAGCCCAGGGTCCCCCCCCTCCCTCCGCAGACCCTACAGAGCCTTTGCGACAATTCATCACAGGACCCAGAGCCATCCAAGCAAGTAATGTGCAGCCTCAGATCTCCTATGTCCCACAAGACAGAGCGCCTGCTAATTAATAGACAGTGATTCCTGCGAGCAGCCCGAACAGTCTGTAATATGATGAACTTCCTTTGTACCGGTGTCACCACAAATGTTTCTGATAAGGAAAAGCATCCAAGGATCAAAGACTATAAGCTTCTCAATTTCCTCAAGCTGCCTCTACTTTTCCTCACCTACTTTTTCTCTTCTCCCCTCCCTCTGCGCAGCCCCGACCCTTCTCCATGAGCCCCGTTCTGCCTGAAAAACCCCAAATCCAACCCCGTCCCTTCCCCGTTTTTCCCCAACTCCCGTTGACAAATGTCTTTATAACCAGGCATTAACTGACAACTCGTTTCTTTTGTGGCCAGCTCAACGCCAGCCCCGGGGCGGGATGAGCCGAGGATGAGGATGGGGACGAAGATGAGGATGATTTTTGGGGGGTTGGGGGATTCAGCAGATCTCCCTCCTGGTTCCACCGCATCCCCATCCCGAACCGAGCTGCTCAACCGCACCTGTGCTTCGGTGGTGCTTTAATTCTTATTCTGGACCGGTTTGGGATGGATGGGATGAGAGGTAACCCCCCCACCCCTTAAAGGACCCCCCCTCTGAGCACACAGTGGAAGGGGATCGGTGCCACCAAGGCCCGGCCGGCAGCTCGGAGCCGCGTCCCCATCGCTGTCCCCATTCCCTGCAGCTGCCAGCATCTTCTCGCCCACATTCCTCCAAAACAAAAACAAAAACAAAACAAAAAAAGAGGAAAACTAAAAAAATAAGAATAATAAAAAGAAAGAAAAATGAAAGAGCCCAAACCGGGCTGAAGTTCAGCTTAAATAAAAGAAGAAG
>NW_011138711.1:0-1123 GCF_000146605.3 Meleagris gallopavo
AAACTCTAAATTTGTTAATCATTCAAGTCTTGATGAAGGCTGTTTCAGGCCAGCTTGACCACTGTCTCCTGCTAGGACCATAGCTCTGAAAGGACCATAGAATCTAAGTAGCACTAACTATCTCTTTCCTTGTCCCTGCATCACACTCTGTAAAGAAGGGGCGAACATGCAAAATTGGCCAGCTCATCTGTCTTTTCTGTTTCAGAAAGGCCTTATCTAAGTGGTACTTTCTGAGATAAACTGAGACAATTTGTGATACTGTGAAAGCACCATTCAGAACTTTGTGCTAAGCTAACGGGCACAACATTGAATGATCTGGTATGACATTGATTTGACCGACTCAAGTGTCTGTATAAATCTACTATTTTTCATATGCTGTTGGTTTTCTCATCATCTCTCCAAAAAGCTTTCTGCTATGTACAATATATTGCTTGGTGAAATTAGAGATAAAGAACTTAAGTGTTTTCATTTATTACTGCAGCAAAACTATTTTGAGCCTGAAAATATCATAAAAAATTTAACACCACATTTCATGTTAAAGCTACTGGTGAAACTTGATCTTTTGTAATTTTCTGTATAGAGCAATGAAAAGTCTCTCCATGCACTCACAGCTTCAGATGAGAACTCTATAGAGAGCAAGACAGAACAAGATAGAAAGAAGGCTCAATCCCTCATGCAGACCTTTCCCAGAAATATTTTTTAAATCTAGTTCAAATTCCTGTTTATTAGGAACCCGAACTTTTGTTGGAATGAATGCATGTATTGCTGCTGGCCATGATCATATTTTCTCAGAACACTATTTACTGTATTGTGTCCTTCATCCACAGTGGAAAAGGTATAAAGCCCATATTCCCATCATCTGTCCCAAAACTAACAGGATTCTCTGCATGAATTACAGCTGAATTAGTGTTACAATATACAGCCATGGCCATAGGAATCATAGAATCACTCAGGCTGGAAAAGACCCTCTGGATCATCAAGTCCAACCACAACCTAATTGTACTACCCTAATTCTAACAACCATCCGCTAAGTCATGTCCCTGAGCACCACATCTAAATGGTTTTAAACACATTCAGGGATGGCAAATTCCAGGTAAAGACTAAATTTATTCCAGTGTCTTTC
>NW_011138712.1:0-1021 GCF_000146605.3 Meleagris gallopavo
AATAGCATTTCCAGGTCAAGAGGAGATCAGTTCTACCTATAGTCCTGTAATGGGAAGCTAACAGCTTATGTTCTCCTCATTTGGTGTTTGGTGATACTCGTTCCATAAGATACAGTGGTTTATATGCAGTTACTGCTATAATCAAAGCCAAATATTTGGAGTTACGTGGCTCTTCTAGAGGCAAAATCGCTTCTCGGTGATAAACTCTGTTGTTATACTGAGGTTAGTAAATAATATTAACCGTGATTAAAAAATGGGAAAATGCTAAGAGCAGAAAATGCAGCTTCACGACTAGACAGTGAATCAGCAGCAGAGCAGGAAAGGGGCTATTTTCATTTCTTGGCATTCTCCTGACACTGCTGTGAGAATCCTTCTTTGTTTTTTTGGCTCAAAGCTTGCTTCCTGAGGTATTGTGATAAGATTCTTACTGATTTGTTGAGGAGCCAAATGATAGGTGCTCCCGTGTGACAATCGACATCACTTTGGGAACCTTTGAAAGCCCTTTCCTTCAGAACTTGCATCGGGAAGATAGTGCTCAGGAGTGTTTACTGGTGGAAGATCTGGCCTGTGACTAAATAGCTCCAGCTTGGTATGGGAAAACTGGGAAATGATACCATCGTGTCCTGTGAAAAACAGGATGCAGATGGGCATCCCCACTCCCTCTTATCTGCTGGCAAGGCCCAGAAGGTGGGAACAAAAGAATTTCTGCTGAGATCCCAGAGCCAGAAGCTGCCACTCCAAGGAGAGCTGACTCAACCACTTTGGATTTGAGTTGTCACTCCAATGGCAGCTGACTCGACCACTTTGAAAGCATTGCAAAGGGGCCATCATTGCCATGGTCGTTGTCATCGTTGCTGTCGTCGTTGTCAACAGAACAACAATGCCGGACAATTCATCACTACTGAAGATCAGTGACTGAACTACGAACCACACTGGATCCATGGTGGTGACTATCTCCCTCTTGTTTCCTATAGAGACTCCTTGCCTCTTCTTTCCTATCTTTTCTATCTCCCTCCTTCCC
>NW_011138713.1:0-858 GCF_000146605.3 Meleagris gallopavo
ACTCACCGATTTCCCCTCTCCTTGCGTTGCTCAGCCTCCCGCAGCCCCTGCAGCCACTCCGTGGGGCAGGAGAAGCCCCCCAACTTCCGCGCCAGCCCCACCACGAAGGAGGCAGCATCACCTGCAGGGACGCCCACAAACCTCACCCCATCCACCACAAAAAAAAACCCCAAAAAACCCATTTCCATCCGACCCCAAACCCCGCTACGCTGAGCCCAAAATCCACTTCTGTTTGACCCCATACCTGCTTTGCTCGGACCCCAGAAAACGCCTCCGTCGGACCCCAAAACCAGGCAGAGCTGATCCTAAACTTGGCGCCGTCCTCGGACTCCAAACCTCAGTGGGCACCGAAAAGCGGCACCAAACCCGACTGAATTCACCCCAAACTCAGCTCTGTTGGACCCCGAATCTCAATCGGTTGGACCCCAAAAAGTGGCTCAGCTGGGTCCCAAATCTGGCTGAAATGGCCCCAAATCTCAGCTCTGTTGGGTTCCCAATATGGGCCCCCCCATAGCAGGGGCTGTCACCCCATAGCAGGGGGGGTCACCCCACAGCAGGCGGTGTAACCCCACAGCAGGGGTGGGTCACCCCATAGCAGGGGTGGGTCACCCCATTGCAGAAACTGTCACCCCATAGCAGGTGTTGTCACCCCATAGCAGGCAGCATCACCCCATAGCAGGCGGTATCACCCCATAGCAGGCGGTATCACCCCATAGCAGGCGGTATCACCCCATAGCAGGCGCTGTCACCCCTCACAGGGCTGTCACCCCATAGCAGGCTGTATCACCCCATAGCAGGCTGTATCACCCCATAGCAGGCAGCATCACCCCATAGCAGGCTGTATCACCCCATAGCCGG
>NW_011138714.1:0-770 GCF_000146605.3 Meleagris gallopavo
GGTTAATTGGGGGTTTCAGTGGATTTAATTAATTGGGGAGGGTCACAACGGGTTTTAATTAAGTGCTGGGTTAATTAACTGGGGAGGTTAATTGGGGGTTAATTAGTCGGGGGGGTTAATTAATCGGGGATTAGTTAATGGGGGTTAATTAATTAATGGGGGTTAATTAATGGGGGGTTCATTAATTAACGGGGGTCTCACCTTGGCCTTTAGCCGCGTCCATTCACGTCGCTCCACCCTGCAGAGAGCGGCCCCCAGTATGAACCAGTATAAACCAGTAAGAACCAGTATAGACCAGTATAACCCAGTACGGACCAGTATAAACCAGTATGAACCAGTATGGGCGAGTGTAAACCAGTACGGACCAGTATAAACCAGTACAAACCCATATAAACCAGTACAAACCTGTATAATCCAGTATAAACCAGTACAGACCAGTATCGACCAGTATAAACCAGTACACACCCGTATGAGCCAATATAAACCAGTACAAACCAATATAAACCAGTACAAACCAGCATGGCGCAGTACAAACCAGTACAGACCAGTATGACCCAGTATAGACCACTATGAGCCAGTGCCTCCCAGTATAAACCAGTATGGACCCTTACGGCCCAGTACGAACCAGTACGACCCAGTGCCCCCCCAGTATAACCCAGTATGGACCAGTATAACCCAGCGCCCCTCCCAGTGCCTCCCAGTATGGCGCCACGTGACCCCAGTGCCCCCAATCCCCCTCCCAGTCCTTCCCAGTATCCCCCAGTCCCTCC
>NW_011138715.1:0-712 GCF_000146605.3 Meleagris gallopavo
CCCTCCCCTCCCCCAGCCTCAGTTTCCCCCTCGTGCACAGCTTTGCACGCCCGTGCACGTGTGCG
The DNA here is from genome assembly GCF_000146605.3 of Meleagris gallopavo. Classification (NCBI taxonomy): domain Eukaryota; kingdom Metazoa; phylum Chordata; class Aves; order Galliformes; family Phasianidae; genus Meleagris; species Meleagris gallopavo. Next base: position 66 of record NW_011138715.1, read on the forward strand.
AGGGGCTGCGCGTGCACCGCAGGCGCGGGGATGCACAGGCGGGGTGCAGGCGTCGTGCAAAGGGCTGCACACGTTGGTGCAAGGGGTGCACACGCGGGGGCTGCGGGGGGTGCAGGCGCACGCACGGGGCGTGCGTCGGTGCAGGAGATGCACGCTGGTGCAGGGATGCAGGCGCGTGCAACGGGTTGCACGTGGAGCGCGGGGAATTGCACAGTGGTGCAGGTGGGTGCACACGTGGGTGTCAAGGTGTGCGGGTGCACGTGGGGGCTGGAGGTGCATGCGGGGGGGGAGCGGGGAGGTGCACACCAGGTGTGCAGGGTTGTGCAGAAGGTTTGTGAGGCTGCACGCGGGTGTGAGCAGCGCTGGTGCACACTGGGCTGCCCACCCGTGCAGGGGTTGCGTGGAGGTGCAGGGTGCACGGGTGTGCAAAGGATGGGGTGCAGGTGGGTGCGAGGATGCAGGTGGGTGCAGGGGGGTGCAGGTGCACGTAAGGGGGTGCACAGCCACCCTCCCCCTCCCCAGGTCATGGCCTGCCTGCATGAGACACGGACGCCCTCCCCGTCGCTGGCGGTGGCCTCGGAGGGGACCCCGGAGCAGGAGCTGACCCCCACGCAGTGCGCCCTGCGGGAAGGACCCCCCCCCATCCC
>NW_011138716.1:0-647 GCF_000146605.3 Meleagris gallopavo
ATTATTTTGTAGAAAACTACTTCAAAACCGTATGTTTTGATTTCATTAATGGAGAAAATGCAATGATCTTGTGACCTCTGCTTATAGCAGATTCATTTCAATCATATGAATCATAGCAGGGAATTAGAGATTCCAACTTTTTGGTAGAAAATATGGTAATGCAGAGAGTTTAATGGGAGCAGCCCATGCAGCAAGAATGTAACCTTTGTCATGTGGGTGCATCAGTTCAGTGCTCTGACCCTATCTTAAACAGGGAATGCGAGATATGCTTAGATCTTGGATGTTCCAGATATTTCTAAGTGACTTGGAGAGAAGAAAATTGAGGGTGTGAATCTGTCTCTTCTTTGATCTTCAGGGCTAAATCCAAGCGAATGTTTGTTCCTCTTTTGTCTTAAGGACAAAAATTGACCTTTCTGAGATGTGATGCTGTGGAAGGTGCTGATTTTAAAATAGAAAGAACACATCTAAATATCTAGCTAGTAATTTATAACTAATCTTTCTTAACTCATGGCATTAACCACTTTGCAGAGAACAAACAGCTGTTTGATTTCTGACCTCAACGAGGGAAATTTTTTTTTCCTACTCTTACATCAACTACTAGCTGGTGTTCCTGATAATTTTGTCCCAGATGCAGCTGCCTTTTTTTT
>NW_011138717.1:0-860 GCF_000146605.3 Meleagris gallopavo
GGGATATGGGGGTTATGGGGGGATATGGGGTTGTATGGGAGGATATGGGGTTACATGGGGTTATATAGGAATATAGGTGTTATATGGGGACGCATGGGGGGTACATGGAGTTATTTAGGGATTGTATGGGGGGGTATATGGGGTTATATGGGGGTATATAGGGACATATGGGGACATATGGGAGGTATATAGGGTTATATAGGGGGTAATATGGGGTGTGTGTGGGGGGGTCTGTGCAGTTACATAGGGCTATTTGCAGGAAGCTTATATGAGGCTTATATAGGGTCGTATGGTGGGTATATGGAATTATATGGGGTTACGTGGAATTTATATGGGGGGTTATAGGGGGATTCATGAGGGGGTTTATGGGGTTATTTGGGCGGGGTTACATGGGGTGTAATGACGGGATGTGACCACTGGGTGGCGCTGTGGGGGTATCTGTGGGGGATTATAGGATTCTGTGGGGTCTCTGTGGGGGATTATAGGGTTCTGTGGGGTTTTATGGGGCTCTATGGGGGATTATAGGGTTCTGTGGGGTCTCTGTGGGGCTCTATGGGGGATTATAGGGCTCTGTGGGGGATTATAGGGTTCTGTGGGGTCTCTATGGGGTTTTATGGGGCTCTATGGGGGATTATAGGGTTCTGTGGGGTCTCTGTGGGGCTCTATGGGGGATTATAGGGTTCTGTGGGGTCTCTATGGGGTTTTATGAGGCTCTATGGGGGATTATAGGGTTCTGTGGGATTCTATGGGGGGAGGTTATGGGGTGGGTTCTTTTTTTGGGGGGTCAGTGTCCCCCGGCCCTATGGGCGCCCTATGGGTGGCTGTGGGTCTCATAGGACGCCCTACACAGCCGGGGGGGG
>NW_011138718.1:0-1100 GCF_000146605.3 Meleagris gallopavo
AAAAAAAAAAAGGTAAAAAGTAAATAGATGCTGAGAGGGGAGACAGGATAAGATTTTCCAGATTTGTCCTTTACTGTTTATGTACTACAGAGAGAGTAACAAAATCACATCTCAGCCAAATTTGCACAGAGGGTGCTGTATTCTCTCTTTTCAGTCTGTTAGCACTGTTGTACACACTGAATAATTTATTCCAAAGAAAGGTTTTTGTCTTGTCATCCCTTGTGTCTATGGGCGTTTGTTCTGTATGTGAGCACACATCCAATCCTGATTACAGTTTTGACAGATGCCTTTATTACCCAGTGGAAGAGGATCTTTCTTGTAGGCATTGTTTTTGGTTTGACTTTATTTGACAGTATCTGTGCATGTTGTTAAATTTTTCTTGAAATGTTCTCTCTTGGGGTTTTATGCTGTCATGCTTCAAGAATTTCTTAATTCCATTATTTAAAAATAAGTAAAATTAGTTAAAATGTAGAGGAGCTATATAAATTCTTTGTGTAATCAGTGCCGATATGAAGTTAACTTACCTTGCTATGCAGAAATATTTTATGCAAGGAAGAACTGTTTTTTAAATTTATTTAAAACTTAAGTTTTTATTTGTGGATGCCAGGACTTTTGTGTGAGATTTTAAAGGCAAATGTTGCTAGTAGCAAACTTTTAAGAAAAAATTCAATATTTACAGGGATAAATCTTTTTTCAAGCTGTCCAGAATCTCTTGATATGGCCATAAGCAATTCGGTTCCTTGAAGGACTGAATATTTTTCTTTGGTAGGTATTGCATTATCCACATAATTGAAAGACTGCCTTCAAATTCCCTCTTGGTTACAATCAGAGGGGGTAAGATATACATTTTTTTATAGTTCCCATTCAAGTATATTAAAGATAGCTAAAAAAAAATATAAGGAAGAAATTGTCTTATTAGATTTTGAAGTACATAGTAATGTATTCCTGCAGAATTTTTCTAGTGTATTTAAATTATAATTTTTCGTAAATAATCTTTATTGAACAGTAAGCAAAATTACTGTGTTTAGTGTTTCTGTGCTATAGTAATGCACTGTAGGAAAAATAAATACCTCCTAGTAGATTCAGTCATTCTGTTTTTT
>NW_011138719.1:0-723 GCF_000146605.3 Meleagris gallopavo
CCCACAACCTCCTGGTCCTCCAACCCCTTTTCCCTTGCCCTGATTGTGGCAAAACCTTTGGCTGCCATTCCCACTTCGGCAAACACCGGCGCGGCCGCACCAAACAACGACCTTACGGTTGCTGGCACCCAGGCAGAACCGGCACCGGCACCTCCAACCTCTACCGAGCCCACCTGGAGACCACCACGACCACCAAGACTTCACCAAAACCCACCACGGCCACCACCGGGTCACCAAAACCCAACGCTGCATCCACCACGCCGACAAAACCCACCAGCACGTCACCAAAACCCGTCACCGCTTCACCAAAACCCACCGCCGCGTCACCAAAACCCAACAGCAGCAACAACCCTTCACCAAAACCCAACAGCACATCACCAAAACCCAACATCTCGTCACCAAAACCCAACACCGCCAACAACCCTTCACCAAAACCCAACACCACGTCACCAAAACCCAACGCCGCCTCACCAAAACCCACCACTGGATCCACAGCATCGCCGAAACCCACCCACACTTCACCAAATCCCAACGCCACCACTAGCAGTGGATCCATGGCACCACCAAAACCCACCAGCACCACCACCCCCGCATCACCAAAATGCAGCAGTGCATCACTAAAAGCCACCACCCCATCACCAAAACCAACCACCTCGTCACCAAAACCCAACACCACGTCACCAAAACCCAACACCACGTCACCAAAACCAACCCCCACCACCA
>NW_011138720.1:0-861 GCF_000146605.3 Meleagris gallopavo
GATTCTTGCTCACAGGGACGCACCGATCCTGAGCTTGGAAGAAGAGCTGTTTAAATGCTGACCAGCTCTCAGACGGCCCCTTACCTTCTAACACCCGAGCCCACGGGATAGCTCCAAGTAGGTCCCGGAAGAGATCGAAGTTGGCTCTCCTAAAGTCCAGGGTAGCAATCCTACTTACTGCTTTGCTTCTTCCACTTAGGATCTTGAACACCACCATCTCATGATCACTACAACCCAAACTGCCCCCAACCTTTACTTCCTTAACAAGTCCATCCCTGTTGGTGAGAATAAGGTCCAGTAACACCCCTCCCTGCGTCGGTTTCTTCACCACCTGCATCAGAAAGTTGATTATAATTTTGTCTCATCTTCCTAATATCATAGACAAATAGATTTCTTAGACCTGTAGAGATTAGAGTGAAATCCAAGGTCTGATTGACTTAGTGTCACATCTGGAAATAAACTGAAAAGAGTGTAACTTCTTGTTAGGACAGTTCCATTTGAAAAAAATAAAAGGTCACAGATGATATGTAGATATGTTTCGGACTTTCCTTGTGCCACTGGAAAGTCTTTTGGACTCAGCTGGGATCACAGAAACCCCAACTGAGGAAGAATAGAAGGATCCTTGTGATTATTACGGCCTAACCCAAAGACATGATAATAAGATCTCTTCTATGAAGAACTGAATCTGATTTGTTTTGCATTGTCTCTGCAGTAAACACACATCTCTTACAGAAAAACAAAATAAAATCTATTTCTTTTTACCTCAGGAGGACAGGAATGTTTTAAAGAAAGGTGTTTTAGAATTCTCAAGTTCTAAGGTAAATATTTAGAAAAATGCTTAAGATGTTTTTTAATACTAAA
>NW_011138721.1:0-773 GCF_000146605.3 Meleagris gallopavo
TTTTTTGGGTGTGTGTGTGTGTGCATGGTTTTCTTTCCCCTATCTTCCCCCTATGGGAGGACATATTATCGTTTCAGAACTTGATAAAGTTTTTCACATTGATTTTTGACTCCTTTTTGAAGCTGTTCAAAATTATTTACAAGACTAAGCATATCTTAAGTCTGCTTTAAGTGTCAGTGTGTACTGATTAACTGCTGCCTCATAAAACAAATAGCTTAAACACTCTAAAAAATCTACTGTAGTATCTTAGCAATAATATGTACCTATGGAGAGAAAAATTTTTTGCTGTTAAGTTGGGCAGATTTAGTTTGGTAGCACTAATCCTAAAAGGAGTGCTGCAACAGGTAACTTTACTACAAAACAAAGTGTAAAAATTTTAAGTGAAATGCATGATACTTTGATTAATACAGCTTCAAGGCATAAAAAGCCTTTGATGCATTTATTCAGAGCTTTTCATATTTGATCTTTTCCAGTTTTGCATCTATCTACTTAGTGTGCTGTAGATGAAAACCAGAGATGACCAACTGCATGTCAAGAATGTAAATTATATTATAGAGAAGTTGTTTTGTGGCTCAGTGCTATGAGTTTAAACTCTTCTTTAAAGAATTGAGAGGGAGCAAGTCTCTCACCTGAAGAAGTCATTACTTAAATAGGTTAATTACAGGCAAAAAAAACAAAAGTAAAGAATATGTTACAATACAAAGACTAGCCAAATAACGCTTACCTTATATCTTGTTAGCAATAAGGTTCTTAGAAAGTAAGCTAATTATTTT
>NW_011138722.1:0-555 GCF_000146605.3 Meleagris gallopavo
ACCATTAGACTTGTTTCCCAAGCTTCACTTGGGCCCCTTGCAATAGTAAAGTAACCTTGTGAGGCACCTAAATTAAATGTAAGTAAACTACAATACATCTTCTATGCTCAGTGATGAATGAAGGAGTTTGTTGTGTCAGAATCTGTGCCAGAATCTCAGCATATGTGGTGCCAGGAGGGACCACCTCAGCCCTGCAAGGTTGGTCAGTAGAGTCTGAGTTTTGACCTTGCCTACTTCTTTTGGCTCACATCACAGTCGTAATATTTAACCTTTTATTTATATTACAGTGTTTGACACGAGAAATTCTGTATAGCTGAACCCAACCTTTTGTTTCATCTATTTTGGTTTATCGTTTAGAAGACATGCAATATCTGCCAGATGCTGCTTCCTAACCAGTGCAGTTTTGCATCACACCAGAGAATTCATCAGCATAAATCTCCATACACGTGTCCTGAATGTGGAGCAATCTGCAGATCTGTCCACTTCCAGACTCATGTCACTAAGAACTGCCTGCATTATACTCGAAGAGTTGGTTTTCGGTCAGTATTATGATTA
>NW_011138723.1:0-1417 GCF_000146605.3 Meleagris gallopavo
CCTGCCCTGCCCCGCTGTTCGTGACAGCAGCAGTGCTGTTGTGCATCACAGCCTGCTGCCGCAGAAATGCTGTTCCCGCTGTAACACTCTGCAGTGAGGCTGTAGATTGCCAGGCTTTCTCTTTAGGTATCATATTATCTTGGGGCATTTGGGACGCGCTCACATCTTTGTTAAATTCGGGTCCTTTGTTAAATTCGGGTCCTTATGAGCTCTGGGAAATGACATCAACTCCTTCAATTCCAAACTGTATAATGCACGAATCTGTGCATCTTTTTTTTGCTGGCTCCTGTCTTTTCAGCCTGGTCCTGCCACCCAGTCTAATGGCTGGAAGGTAATCCATGTCTGACTGATGTTGCGGAAGCACTGAGCCTTGACAGAACTCCCAGTGCTTCCAACAGCACCTTCCCTACCAAGCCAAAACATTGTTCCAGAGTGCAAGGCCCCCTTAGAGTGACAGCTGGGTGCCACCTCAATGGTTCCTGATATGGCTGAAGCTGCTCATGTCCCCCACAGCCTGTGAGCAGCTCCACTGCTCTCATCACCGCATCACTCTTCTGAGAGTGTGGCTGTGCAAAGCATGTGGGCAGCGAGTGTTACCCCCCACCGTGGTGGGTCAGTTGCTCCCCGTGTAGTATATGGGAGTTCCCTTAAGGTTTCTTCCCACTCAGATAAAACGTAGGAAAGCATCCCGTTGGTGTGGTAACATCTATGGTGCTTTGAGAACAAGAAGGCCCAAATGTGATCTCAGTTACTGCTTTCTCTTTCACTTTAGCTCTCCAGACACCCTGTGTTTGGTACCAGCTGGATGTGAGTTGACATGGCACTGAGGGCTGGGAGGTGGTGAGGCTGCAGCAGTACCAGCTGTGCCGCGTGATTGATATCTTTAGATACAAAACTGAAGGTGCTACATGGTGCTCCACATGTGCAGGCTGTCCCTATGCCCCATGACGTTACTGAAGGAACATGGTGCCTTCCCCCAACAGCAGCCACTGCCTGTTCAGAGCTGCACCTTGGTAAGGGAGCACCTCTGCCCTTTGGGGAAGCATAGGTCGGTTGCTCAGAGCGTGGGCAGACACGGCTGGGCTGGGGGATGCCATTCTGTGTAGTTCAGCAGTTGACACTGCCTCTACAAAGCCATCCAAACCCCCTTCTTCCATAGCTTTCCCGGGGCTTGTGTTGCTCAGTGATCACCAGGGCTGAGGGAGCTCCTTTGTGCCCAGCAGCCCCCAAGTCATGGGCGGCAATGGGACAGTCCTTTGTCCTGCAGCCCTCTGTGGAGGCAGTTTGCGGGGACGATGCTGTGCTGAGAGCATTGACGGCTGCCCACCCCCTACCGGGTACTTCACTGAGCAACGGTAATCGTAATAAAGGTAGTAATAATAACAGAGACAATAATGAAGAAGACTACAATGGAGGA
>NW_011138724.1:0-880 GCF_000146605.3 Meleagris gallopavo
AAAAGGGGTCTGGGGGGGGGGGAAATCCAGTTCGTCTTGAAGAAACTGAGCCTCATTTATTAAAGTGAACGCTGGTTGTCGAGGTAATAGCAGACATAAGGTCCATCCTTTGTACGGGAGAGTAAACATGACAAATGGGGCAGAGCTTGGCGTGATTAAAGATGAAACAAGGATCCATCTTAGCCAAATCTGAAAACTACTATCTACAGCCTTCTTCTAATGGAAGAGGGGCACAGCAGCACGGCTCTGCTTTGTTGGAGCTGAGCTTCTCTCTGTTCCCCCTTATAAATTAAAAAAAACAAAACACCCCTCATTCCTTCACTTTTCGGAGCGTTTAAAAAACAAAACAAAAAAAACAACCACAATTCTCCCGTGTTCCCTACACACACACGCACACAATCACACCCACGAACACACACAACCCGTCCATACAGGCAATAGTTATAGGCTGCTGGCTGGTCCGCTGGATCGGCTTTGAGAAGCTGCCGGTTGGATCTGCAGGCTGGCAGAGGAGCTGGAAGGGTTAGACCTGATCTTGGTGTTGGGTAACTTGTGGTCTTTCTTCCATTTCATCCTCCTGTTTTGGAACCAGATTTTGATCTGGCGTTCGGAGAGGCACAAGGAATGGGCGATTTCGACCCTCCGCCTCCGGGTGAGATAGCGGTTATAGTGGAATTCCTTCTCCAACTCCAAGACCTGCTGCCTGGTGTAAGCTGTGCGTGAGCGTTTCGGTTCCCCTCCTGAATAATTGGGGTTTACTGATCAAACACAAAGGAGGGAAACAAAACAAAACAAAACAACACAACAAAAGAACAGAAGAATTACTGAGCTGTTCCTTTAACGGGTCCTTTCCCCCCCCCCATCCCCCCCCTCCAAAAGC
>NW_011138725.1:0-667 GCF_000146605.3 Meleagris gallopavo
ACCGCCTCGTGCGACGCTCTTGTGCAAGGAGAGCTCTTGTGCGACGCACACCGCCCCTGCGGCGCACGTAACCTCGTGCAAAAGCTGCCCTCGTGCAACGCGTCCCCTCGTGCAACGCACGCCGCCCGGTTTTGTGCAACAGCCACGCTCGCACAGTGGATTCTCTCGTGCAACTGCCTTTGTGCAACGCACAACTGCTGCAATAGCTGCTCTTGTGCAACGCACGCCTTGTGCCACGTGTCCGTGCGCAGCGTGCGTGCCGCAAACACGCTATCGTGCAAGAATTGTGCAACAGACTTGTTCCACGAGAACCCTCTGCAATGCCTGCTGTTGCGCAACCGTCCTCGTGCAACACGCTCTTGTGCAACACACGGTCCCTGCAATACCCGCTCTTGTGCAGTGCACAACCTCACCCGACGCACGATCCCATGTAACGCCTTTCCCCGTGCAACGCCTCTCGTGCAACGCACACCCTCCCGCAGCGCCCGACCTCGTGCAACACACGCTCTCGTGCAACAGCCACTGCCGTGCAACACAAGTGTGAAACGCACGCCCTCTCGTGGCGCGCCCAGCTCTCAGATGCACGCCTGCGTGCAACACAACCGTCGTGCAACGTGCGCTCAGCCACCCCCCCGTGCAACTCGCCCTTACATCTCCACCCCCCCCC
>NW_011138725.1:2297-3784 GCF_000146605.3 Meleagris gallopavo
GGAATGGGGGCACATTGTGGCCCCCCCCCACCCCCCACCGGGGCCAGTTTTGGCGATGCGGGGGCATCGGGGGTCCCGGAAGCAGCAGCACACGTGCAAGAGCCGTGCACGAGTGTGCAGGATGCGAGTTCACAGCGGGATTTTGCACGAGGACGCCTTGCACGAGGACGACGTCTTGCACTGGGTCCCAACTGCCTCCCCCTGCCCCAATTCCCCCCCCCTCCAGCCCAAGCAATGCACCCCTCCAATAAACGCGTGCACAAGTGGGGGTGGGGGGGCCACACCTTTATTTGGAACTGAGGGGGAGGGAGGATGCACAAGGGCCGTGCGAGGGTGCACGGGGACTCGTGCAAGGCCCCGCAGGGCTCGTGCAAGGCCACGGTGAGGCTGCTCGAGACCCTGGGGGGCTGTGCAAGGCCCGACAGGGACCTGCAGGACTTGTGCAAGGCCACGCACGGCCGTGCAAAGGCCCGTGAGACTCGTGCGAGGACCTTGTGGAGCCACAGCAAGCCGCGCAGAACCCCGCAGGCCTCGTGCAAGACCCGCTGAAGCCGCGCACAGCCCCACGGGACTCGTGTGAGGCCCTCGTGCGAGAGCCTCGTGAGACCACGGGGGACCGCGCACGGCCCCGCTGGCCTGGTGCAAAGCCCCGCGGAGCCCTTTGGGGACCCGTGCGAGGCCGTGCGAGCGGCGCGGTCACTTGTAGAGGATGTCGTAGTGGCCGGGGCGGTAGAGGAGGCAGACGCGGGGTTGTGAGCCCTCGGGGAACACGTGGGGGTTGGTGGCACCGCCCTCGCCCCGGTCCATGTATTCCACCAACACCGGCACCTGCAGCGCCCGCGCCAGCGCGATGATGTGGATGTGGTCGCTCTCCTTGCACATGGGCTCCACCTCCTGCCGGGGAGAAGAAGGGCTGTGCACCAGAGGCGTGCGAGGCGGCGGGGGGCACCACGCGCAGCGGTGAAGCTGTTTTGGGGAGCGGGGAACTGGGCGAGGGGACGTGCAAGGAGAAGGCGGGGGGTGCGCGGGGGAGTGGAAGGCTCGGCAGAGGCGTGGCGGGCGTGCAAGGGACGGTTAAGGCCGTGCGGTGGCGTTCAGTCGTGCAAGGGGCGCTCGTGGGCAGTGTGAAACTGTGCGGGGTGGTGGAAGTGGTGCTCTGGGCCGTGCAAGCTCTGTTCGAGCACAGGCAAAAGTCCCGTGAGAGCACGCACAAGGCTGTCGGAGGCGTGCAAGGCCCTTGTGAGCGTGCACAAGCCCCCGTGCAAGCCCCCCTGCCCCCCTGAAAGTGTACGTAAGCCCCGTGCAAGGCCCTCCCAGCCCCTTGTGAGTGTGCACAAGCCCCGTGCAAGGCCCTCCCAGCCCCTTGTGAGTGTGCACAAGCCCCGTGCAAGGCCCTCCCAGCCGCTTGTGAGCGTGCACAAGCCCCGTGCAAGGCCCTCCCAGCCCCTTGTGAGTGTGCACAAGCCCCGTGCAAGGCCCTCCCAGCC
>NW_011138725.1:5032-6618 GCF_000146605.3 Meleagris gallopavo
TGAACTGCTCGAAGAAGCGGCGGTGGCGTTGGAGGCAGCCTGAGGTGAGCAGGCGGAGGTAAACCACCAGGTAGTCTGAGGTGCTGGGCTCGTTGAAGGCTGCCAGCAGCTCCGGCAGCGGCACGCCGCGCTCCACACGTTCAATCAGCTCCATGAACTGCGGGGGGGGATCGCCAGAGGGGGGGTCATGGGGTTATATATGGGCTCACACGTCGGGCCGGGGGGTCCTGCGTGGGTGACACGCACCGTCATGGGGTCACACACATCGTTATGGGGTCATAGACATCGCTCTGGTGTCACACGTGTCACCATAGGGTCATACATGGGGTTGCGTGTGTCACCATGGGGTCACACGTATCACCATGGGGTCATACATGGGGTTGCGTGTGTCACCATGGGGTCACACGTATCACCATGGGGTCATACATGGGGTTGCATGGGTCACCATGGGGTCACACGTATCACCATGGGGTCATACATGAGGTGGCATGGGTCACCATGGGGTCACACGTGTCACCATGGGGTCATATATGGGGTTACACGTGTCATCATGGGGTCACACGTGTCACCATGGGGTTACACGTGTCACCATGGGGTCATACATGGGGTTACACGTGTCACCATGGGGTCATACATGGGGTTGCATGTGTCACCATGGGGTCACACGTGTCACCATGGGGTCATATATGGGGTTACACGTGTCACCATGGGGCCACACGTGTCACCATGGGGTCACACGTGTCACCATGGGGTCATACATGGGGTTGCATGTGTCACCATGGGGTCACACATGTCACCATGGGGTCATACATGGGGTTACATGTGTCACCATGGGGTCACACGTGTCACCATGGGGTCATACATGAGGTGGCATGTGTCACCATGGGGTCACACGTGTCACCATGGGGTCATACATAGGGTTACATGTGTCACCATGGAGTCACACATGTCACCATGGGGTCATATACTAGGTCACATGTGTCACCATGGGGTCATACATGGGGTTACACATGTCACCATGGGGTCACATGTGTCACCATGGGGTCACATGTGTCACCATGGGGTCATACATGGGGTCACATGTGTCACCATGGGGTCATACATGCGGTTACATGTGTCACCATGGGGTCACACGTGTCATCATGGGGTCATACATGGGTCACATGTGTCACCATGGGGTCATACGTGGGTTACACATGTCGTTGTGGGGTCACAAGGGGGGGGGACCATGGGGTCACGTGGGGCTGTGTGGGTTCACACACGTGGCTGTGGGGTCCTGCATGGCTCACACACACAGTCATGGGGTCACACGCGTGGCTGTGGGGTCATACACGTCACCGGCGGGTCACGCGGGTCACCACGCGGTCACACACGGGGTTACACGTGCGCCCCACGGGCTCACACGAGGAGCTACATACATCACGGGGTCGTACACGGGATCACGTGTGACGTCACGGCGTCACACGGGGACAACCCACGACAACACACGGACACTACGGGGACACTACAGGGACACTACGGGGACACTACGGGGACACGGGGACACACAGGACACCCCCCGAGTGGGGCCACAGCACTGCCACGCA
>NW_011138726.1:0-836 GCF_000146605.3 Meleagris gallopavo
GCCTCACAAGAGTCAAGACAGTCACCTCCTTTTTTAATGCAGCCCAGAACACAGTTGGCCTTCTGTGCTGCAATTGTGCACTGCTGGCTCATGTCCAGCTTCCTGTTTACCAGGACGCCCAGGTCCTTCTCTGCAAGGCTGCTCTCAAGGAGATCTTCTCCCAGTTTGTATAAATACCTGAGATTGCCCAGACCCAAGTGCAGCACCCTGCACTTGGCCTTATTGAACCTCGTTAGGTTTTCATGGGCCCACCTCTCCAGCCTATCCAGGTCCCTCTGGATGGCTTCCCTTCCCTCCAGCGTATTGACTGCACTGCTCAGCTTGGTGTCATCTGCCAACTTGCTGAGGGTGCACTCGATGCCATCATCTATGTCGTTGATGAAGATGTTGAAGAGCACTGGTTCCAAGACTGATCCCTGAAGGACACCATTTGTGACTGGCCTCTACCCAAAGAACCTTTAATCACAACCCCTTAGCTGTGTCCAACCAGCTAATTCCTAATCCACTGAACAGTCCATCTTTCAATTCCACACCTCTCCAATGTAGAGAGAAGGATGTGGTGAGGGACTATGTCAAAGGCTCCGCAGAAGTCCAGGTAGATGGTATCCATCACTCCTTCCCATCCACCAAAGCTGTCATTCCATCACAGAAGGGCACTAGACTAGTCAGGCACGGTCTGCCATTGGTGAAGCCATGCTGGCTGACTTGAATCACCTCCTTGTCTTGTATGTGCCTTAGCACATACGGTATTCCTCCCAGGATACACAATTCTGTTTCCACTTTCTGTACATTTCTCTCTTTTCTCTCAGTTTAAGCTGCAGGTCTTTGCACAGCCA
>NW_011138727.1:0-949 GCF_000146605.3 Meleagris gallopavo
AAACCCTCCTGCGCTGACCCCATACTTTCCTGCCCCCATCCTTAACCCCCTCCTGCCCTGCCCTTATATCTTTCTACCCTGACCCCAAATCGTTCAATCCTGATCCTAAACCTTTCTTCCCAACCCTAACCCTGCTGTCCCAACCCCAAAGCCTTCTACCCCGACCCAAACCTTTCTGCCCTGATCTCAAACCCTCTTACCCTGACCCTAAATCCTCCTGCCCTGACCCCAAATTCTCCTGCCCCATCCCTAACCCCTCCTGCCCTGACCCTAAATAGTCCTGGCTTGACCCTAAATAATCCTGCCCTGACTCCAACTTTTCTGTCCTGACCCCAAAACTTCCTATCCTGTCCCTTCCCTCTTGCTCAGATCCCAAACCCTTCTGCCCTAACCATAAACCCTCTTGCCCTGACCCTAAATCTTTCTGCCCTGACCCTAAACCTTCCCAACCTAACCCTAAACCCTCTTGCCCTGATCCCAAAGCCTCCTGCCCTGACCCTAAATCTTTCTGCCCCAACCCCAAATCCCCCAGCCCTGAACCCCAACCCCCAGCCCCAAACCCTTACCCTGATCCCAAATCCTATGGCCCTCACCCCAAACCCTCACCAACCTTAAACCCTTTTACCCCAACCCTAACTTTTCTGCCCTAACCCTAAATCCTTCTATGTTGACCCTAATCCTCCTGCCTTGACCCCAAACCCTCCTCCCCTGACCCCAAACCTTCCTGCCCTGACCCCAAACCTCTCTGCCTCGACCCCAAACCCTCCTCCCTTGACTCCAAACCTTTCTACACCAACCCCAAACCCTCCTGCCCCGACCCCAAACCCTTCTGCACCAACCCCAAACCATCCTGCCCTGACCCCAAAGCCTTCTGCCTCCTCCCTTGACCCCAAACCTTTCTACCTTTACCCCCAAACCCTCCTCCCCCGACTCCAAACCTCCCTGCCTC
>NW_011138728.1:0-710 GCF_000146605.3 Meleagris gallopavo
CCTCCCCACCCCCCCTCGCACTCCACCGTTGACTCAGATGCCCACATTGCACAGCTCTGCAGCCATCCCCAAGGGTGACCGCTTTTATTTATTTGTGCTTCCCACTCCTCCACCCCCAGCTGTGTAAGGTGACACCCGGGAGGGGGGGGCTGCGTGCCCCCGTGCCCCCCACCCAGTGCCACCCCGCACGCACGCAGCACGGGGCCCATTTTGCAGAGAGGACTTGGCCCCGTTCCCAACGCAGAGGGGCTGCAGCGCTGTGCACCATTGATGGAACCGCTGGACGTTCTCCCTGCTGCCCTGTTTGCTTCCCCCCTGACCCCCCCAGCTCCCAACACACCCGGATTCCTGGGCTGCCCCTGGGCTGCCCCTTATCTCTGCGGCACAACGCAGCCCGCATTCCTCCTGGGGGAGAGAAGGAGCAGCTGCCTGCAGGCCGCCCCATCCCACACCTCCCTGCGCTCACTGCACGCACAGCTTCATCTCAGCCCCCACCCCATGGCCTCTGGGCACCCCCTGTGCACCCCCGGTGCATCCCTTGTACACCTCCAGCGCATTCTCTGTGCATACTCCTTGCACCCCCCATGCACCCCCGACGCATCCTCCTGCATCCTCTGCGCATCCCTTGTGCACCCCCAGTGCACCCCCCTGCCTCCTTTGTGCGTCCCCAGTGCATCCCCAGTGCACCCCTCTGCACCCCTTCTGCACCC
>NW_011138728.1:1535-2976 GCF_000146605.3 Meleagris gallopavo
GCAGCGATGGGTGCTGCTGTGCAAAGGGCTCCGAAGGACCCCGGGCCTGGGGATGTTCCACTGGGACGCCGGGCTGTGCGGGGCAACAAGTTGTGTGCGTGGAGATGGGAGGTGGGCGCGTGGCAGGGGGGCAGGGAGGTGGGAGGTGGATGCACTGCTGAGTTGCTTGGGAACAGGAGGCGGATGCGTTGCAAAGTTGCATGGAGTAGAGGTGGATTCGTTGCAGAGTTGCATGGAGATGGGAGGTGGATGCATTGCAAAGCTGCGTGGAGAGTAAAGGTGAATCCATTGCAGAATTGCATGGAGATGGGAGGTGGATCCACCGCAAAGCTGAGTGGAAACAGAAGATGAATTCATTGCAAATTGCATGGAGAGTAGAGGTGGAAGCATTGCTAAGTTGCATGGAAATGGAAGGTGGATCCATTGCAGAGGTGCAGGGAGATGGGAGGTGGATCCGCTGCCGAGTTGCTTGGAAACAGAAGGTGGATCCATTGCTAAGTTGCATGGAAAAGGGAGGTAGAGTCACTGCAAAGCTGCATGGAGAGCAGAGGTGGATCCATTGCAGAATTGCGTGAGGATGGGAGGTGGATCCTTTGGAGACAGGAGATGGATCCATGTTGCACACGGAGTAGAGGTGGATCCACTGCAAAGGTGCAGGGAGATAGGAGGGGGGTGCAGTGCAGGGCTGCAGGGAGATGGGAGATGAATGCATTGCCAAGTTGCTGGGAGACGGGAGATGGATGCATTCAAAGCTGCCTGGAAAAGGAGGTAGAGTCGTTGCAAGGCTGCACGGAGATGGGAGATGGATCCACTCCAAGGTGCATGGAAACAGAAGGTGGATCCATCGCACAGTCGTGTGGAAATGGGAGGTGGGTTCATGGCAGAGCTGCGCAGGGCTGTGGATGCACGGCTGATGTGGTGCACGCTGACCAATGAGGGTCTCCTGACGGGCCGGGGTCCCCAGCGCCACGGATTTATAACGAGGGCTGTTAATGAAGGATGATCTCTCTGCTGGCTGCTCTGGTCTGCGCGCTCAGTTCGTGGGTTTCAGGACGCTCCCACCCCGAGGGCTGCAGTCTGGGGCCACGGGGTGGGGAATGCATGGGAACACAGAGCAACGGAAGCCCTGTATGCACCCCACATGCCATACTTGTGCCCCACACACGATCCTTAGCCTCAGGGATGGGCACCCACTGCAGAGCTGAGCCCACATAACTGCTGTGGGTCAGGCGTGGGACAGGGACGTCGCAGCCCCCCGGACACCCCCTGGAAACGGGGACCCCACGGTGCCCACCCCAAATCAGCCCCGGTCCTTCAAAGGCAAAGAAACTGCTGACCATGGCAGCACTCCCCCAGGCGGGGGGGGGGCAGGGGATTGGGCCCCCCAAACAAGGAAGTGCTGCAACTTTTGGCTGCTCACCCTATAAATAGAGCTGCCCCA
>NW_011138729.1:0-901 GCF_000146605.3 Meleagris gallopavo
AGACTAAATTCTGCAAATAAACCATTTCTGTACAATTTCTGGAAGAAGTGGGATTTTCTTCCTGGAGTAAACACATGTAATTATTTCTGGGAAGAATCAAAGTAACATTTTTCATCACCTGACTTCATTGGCTGGTAAATATTAAGAAACATCTATTCTACACAGATAAAATATGGCACATGAAGCTCATCATCCACAAGAATGGATGCAGTAACCAGATCCAACATTGCTGTTAAGTGCATCTGGTTGTGAGCATGGGAGGCGTTGCTGAAATAAATGGAATAGTTACAACATATGCAAAAGGGTAGTTCACATTGTGATTTAAGAGGAGCTGGTAACACAGATGAAGGGATGTTGTTCTTAATAAGAAAGTTGGAATGGACATAGAGAATGGGATTCATCTGACCTTAGTGCAGAAGACCACTGAACTGGTCATTGTGGGCACTCCCTTTCCTAGAAGAGTTAAGTATTTAGGGCATAATTCATGTGGCTGCTTGTCACTGTTTTGTGTTTTTTGGTTTTCAGTATTCCACATCATAACATCATGTAGTGCACTGGGAATTAAAGTGCTAATGCTCCAATTCCAGGTACCTGTCCCTGTACATCACGGAAGTCATGGGATCTGGCCCTTCCTGGTGGGGCGGTCTCTTACTGCCTGGCAGTGGGTGCTGGAGGGTGCTTTCCTAGCTGTTCCCAGCTTTTCAGGTTTGACTCGGTCTCAGGAACTCCCTCTCTCTCCTATTTTATTTGATTTATTAATCTCAATTTCAATTAGATTGTATTATATTGTGTTATCTTGCATTCCGATATCATAGTTAGTAAAATAAGTTTTCCTCCATAGATCATTGCTGCTTGTTTTTTTTCCTTCCTTTGAGCCCAGCTCCCATCTCCCTATCCCTTT
>NW_011138730.1:0-828 GCF_000146605.3 Meleagris gallopavo
AGCCCTGCAGCCCCCAGCCCTGCAGCTCCAGCGTTGCATCTCCCAGCACTGCAGCCCCTAGCACTGCATCTCCAGCATTGCATCTCCCAGCATTGCAGCCCCCAGCACTGCAGCTCCAGCACTGCAGCTCCAGCACTGTAGCAGGCCTTGAGAAAAAGCTCCACTGCAGCTGCAGCCAAACTTTGGGATGGGAAATGCGCACAGTGAGGTGCGTGCAGGTTAAGGCAGCAGCTCTGAGGTTTAATCGCCACTGCTGACAGGGAAAGCAGGAGACGGAGCTGTGTGAGGGGAAGGTTTCGTTGCCTCGTATCACCACACACTGCGCGGGTTAAGGGCTGAGCTGAGGGGAGGCCATCCCACAAGGCTCTGATGGGCACAACTCTACGGAACTAGCCGAGAAGGGCGATTTGGACTCGGGGAACCACGAAGGGTTTGGGCTGAAGAGAGACACGGGAGCTCGCACGGTAACGGGCCCAAACAACGAACGCAGCGCAACCAACACCCGCCCGCCCGAACTCTGCGGGCGGTGCGGACGGCGACACGAACCAGCGGCCGCCCCCAAACGGCGCATAGCTCGGTGGGCGGGGCGTGAGCAACGCGCTCTTCGGTTGGCTGTAAAACCCGCCACTCAGAGCGGCGAGGCTTTCTATTGGACAACTACTCGCGGCTCATCAGCCCATCTTCCGGTTTTGAGTGAGTGGACTTCTCAGTCTCCCTCCGCCATAAAATATAGTCCCACCCCTCCCCCCAAAGACAACGCTCAGCCTCACAGAAACCACTCCCACCCTTCCCCCTCCCCCCACTCCTCCCCCACGCAGCTCAAAGCGC
>NW_011138731.1:0-847 GCF_000146605.3 Meleagris gallopavo
CGCCCGCAGCGCATTCACTCCATTCACATCGGGAACGACGGCGCCGCCTTCGTCGAGGTGCTGGTGGCGCTGGGGGGCGGCGACTTCCAGGTCTGCCCCACACATCTGTGGGTCTGCCCCATAGCGCCCCATACGTCCCCTGCCCCATACATACCCTGCCCCATACATACCCTGCCCCATACATACCCTGACCCATAAATCTCTTGCCCCATAGATCTCCTGCCCCATAGTGCCCCATAGATCATCTGCCCTATATATTCCCTGCCCCATACATCCCCTGCCCCATAGGTCCCCTGCCCCATAGCGCCCCATAGATCGTCTGCCCCATACATCCCCTGACCCATAGATTATCTGCCCCTTACATCCCCTGCCCCATAGATTCCCTGCTCTATACATCTCCTAACCCATAGATTTTCTGCCCCATAGCGCCCCATAGATCGTCTGCCCCATACATCCCCTGACCCATAGATCTTCTGCCCCATTGCGCCCCATAGATCATTTGCCCCATACATCCCTTGCCCCATACATCTCCTGCCCCATAGATCTGTCCCGTAGCGCCCATAGATCAGTTGACCCATAGATTCCCTGCCCCATAGAGCTGCCCCATAGCGCCCCATAGATCCCTTGCCCTATGCATCCCTTGACCTGCAGATCCCCTGACCCATAGAGCTGCCCCATAGCGCCCCATAGATCCCGTGCCCCATACATCCCCTGCCCCATAGATCCCCTGCCCAATAGCGCCCATAGATCCCCTGCCCCATAGCACCCCATAGATTTCCTGCCTCATAGATCCCCTGTCCCATAGAGCTGCCCCATAGATTCCCTGCCTCATTGATTCCCTGCTGTG
>NW_011138732.1:0-544 GCF_000146605.3 Meleagris gallopavo
AAACCTGGATCAGGTCCCCTCTCAGTCTTCTTTTCTCAAGGCTAAATAATAGAACAGTAAAACAAAGAAAAACAAAAGGAACAACTTTAGTAAATACTTATCTTCAGGACTGCAATAGTAAATGCTTGGGAAAAAAATTACGTAAACAATACCTGAAAACAGAGTGATCAAGAAGCCAATGAAGTTAGGATGTGAGGATTTAGCAGCTAGCTATTTAGAGTAAATTTGTCATGAATAAATTCTGAAAGTTTCTGTCCTTGAAAATGTACATTAGATGAAATACTGTAGTACAGTTATATTCAGTTTTTCAGATAGTTTCTGCAAGTAATTTCTGGTTAATGAGAAAGTTAAAATATTGCTCGTAATTGAAAGATTGTGTCACCATTTTTTATTATTCATTTCTGTCCTCATGTTCTTTTCACCTGAATGCCAATGAAAGAGTAATATATAAATCAATTAAAGAGTATCATAGAATCATAGAATAATAGAATGGCTTGGGTTGGAAGAGACCTCAAGGATCATCAGATTCCAACTCCCCTGCCAG
>NW_011138733.1:0-863 GCF_000146605.3 Meleagris gallopavo
ATAAAAGTAAATATAAGAAAATATCTCTGTACAGGCATTCAAGAAAGTATTCTATATGAGCTGTCTTGAGATTAATTGGAGTGTTTGCTGTTTTGTGTTGTGGTTTTTTTTGTTTGTTTGTTTTTACAGTAAAGCATACAAAGCACTGTATAATGCAGACAGTTTTCCTTAGTGCTGACAAAACCATAGAATCTTCCTTACTCCCAAAAGCTTTTACACTTAATGAGGCTGAATGCACTTTCGCCCACTTCTCCCAGAGATGCTCTGATACTGTTCTGGCATTCTGTGAAGCAAGAGCTAGATAACAGGCATCATACGAGGTGAAACACTGAGATATAATACAACCAGCGTGTAGATGTGCTATGATATAAATTTGCTTGACTGCTGATTTGAAATCTGTTTTTGCTACAAGATAAATAATTGCGTCTGAACAGATGTTAAATAGGTTTAGTCTTAAGGTTAGATCAGAGAAAGAGCAAACTATTTCTTTCCTCCATTTCCCTGATCAGCTCCCCTTATTTTTTTTTTTTCTTGTTACTTTAGACTCATTACCTCTCAGTGGGGAAAATAATTTTCTTTAAGACCACTTCAGTGATCAGTTGTTTGAGAGCTAATGTAAGCTGCAGGCTGTGGCGTGCCAAGGCTCTAAAGTGGCCTCTGCTCTGTTTTCTGGAGGACTGTAGGAGGGGGAAGTGGCAAGAAGAGCAGTTCCATAGAGAAAAAGACGTAGAGCCTTAAAAGGCTCAACATTCACAATATATGTGAAAAACCTCATGGAGAAAGGGATCGCAGATCTGCCAGTGAGCTTACTGTAATGCATGTTAATAACATAATTTGCAGGGGAAAAAACAACCAGTTTTTTT
>NW_011138734.1:0-929 GCF_000146605.3 Meleagris gallopavo
TGCCCCTGTGTCACCGCCTGTCACCCCCTCCCCTCCCCACATCACCCTGTCCCCATGTCACCCCATCCTCATGTCCCCTACCTGTCACCCCGTCCCTGTGCCGCCCCGTCCCTGTGTCACCCTGTCCCTGTGTCCCCTGCCTGTTTGTCTGTCACCCCATGCTCACGTCCCCTTCCTGTGTCACCCCATTCCTACGTCACCCCATTCCTGTGTCCCCTTGTCCCCTGCCTGTCTGTGTCATCTCATTCCCATGTCCCCGCTTGTTTGTGTCATCCTGTCCCCTGCGTCCCCTTGTGTCACTCGCTC
Organism: Meleagris gallopavo; assembly: GCF_000146605.3. Classification (NCBI taxonomy): domain Eukaryota; kingdom Metazoa; phylum Chordata; class Aves; order Galliformes; family Phasianidae; genus Meleagris; species Meleagris gallopavo. The sequence goes on from NW_011138734.1 coordinate 307, forward strand.
CCCACATCACCCCGTCACCAAGTCCCCACGTCACCCCATTCCCATGACCCTTGTCCCCATGTCCCCTTCCTGTCTGTGTCACCCCATCCCCACGTCCCCATGTCACCCCATCCCCACATCCCCATGTCACTCCATCCCTGTCCCCATGTCACCCCATCCCCATGTCCCCACATCACCCCATCCCCACATCCCCATGTCACTCCATTCCCACATCCCCATGTCCCCATGTCACCCCATCCCCATGTCCCCACGTCACCCCATCCCCGTTTCCATGTCCCCATGTCACTCCATCCCCCTGTCCCCATGTCACCCCATCCCCATGTCCCCATGTCACCCCATGTCCCCACATCACCCCATCCCCATGTCCCCTTCCTGTCTGTGTCACCCTGTCCCCATGTCTCCACATCACCCTGTCCCCATGTCACCCCATCCCCATGTCCCCTTGTCCCCATGTCCCCTTCCTGTCTGTGTCACCCCGTCCCCATGTCCCCATATCCCCACGTCACCCCATCACCATGTCACTCCATCCCCACATCCCCATGTCCCCACATCACCCCATGTCCCCACGTCACCACATCCCCATGTCCCCATGTCACCCCATCCCCACCTCGCCCCATCCCCCC
>NW_011138735.1:0-673 GCF_000146605.3 Meleagris gallopavo
GGGGGGTTGGAGCTCCGTGATCCTTGAGCTCCCTTCCAACCCAACCCTGCTGTGACTTTGTGACCCTGTGATTATGGAATCCCCCCCCCTCCTGAAGCTGAGTCACTTTGGGTGTCCTCAGGTCATCGTCATGTCCGGCCACGAAACCATCCGTGTGCTGGAGGTCGGTGTGGACGCCGCACCTCAAGCCGAGGAGGAGCGCAGAGCAGCGGCGGTGCCACCAACAGGGAGCGACCTGCAGGAATCCCCGGCACGGAGCGGCGATGCGGCCGCCGAGGATGGGCAGCCCAGCAGCGAAACGCAGCGCGGCACAGAGACGGCAGGTTGGCTTTTGGCAGCAAACCAAAGCGCCTCGCTCGGTCACCGGGTACCAAAGTCAGCCCTCCTCATCCTCCTGCAGAGCATCAAGCATCACAGACAGCGCGGCTCTGCGCCCATGTGTTGTGTCGGTGGGGAGGGTTACCCCGATTTGGGTGTGAGGTGGTGTGATTGGATTGTGGGAGGAAGGGATGCTGTTCAGAGGGACCTGGAGAGGCTGGAAAGGTGGGCCTGGGCGAAGCTGATGAGGTTCAGCACGGCAAAGTGCAGAGTTTGGCACTTGGGCCGGAGGAATGGCAGGCATCCGTACGGACTGGAAGGAGGGTCCTTGAGAGCAGCCCTGCAGAGAAGGAGC
>NW_011138736.1:0-1111 GCF_000146605.3 Meleagris gallopavo
AAAAATCAATCATCTATGTGGGATGTTAAAGGTTATATGTTGTTCCTTGGGTCAGTACAATTTAATGCTGACAACAATTAAGTAACCATAATATCTACTTTTTCATTGCCTGATATTTTTACTAAGTAGCACATTCAGAGGGCATTTATTACATTTAAATTCATTGGCTCAAAATACTCTCTAGAGACTCATCTTTCAAACAGTGTGCAGTTTTTCCATTCTCAACTGCAAAGAAACACTGCCCTCTTCTGTCAAACCAGGATGAATTTCCTTAGAGACAGGTTGGTTTTTTTAATTTTTATTTTTATTCTGTTTGTTTGTTTGTTTGTTTGTTTGTTTGTTTGTTTCCTTATAGAATCACAGAATGGCCCGGGTTGAAAAGGACCACAATGATCATCCAGTTTCAACCCCCTGTTATGTGCAGGATCACCAACCACCAGACCAGGCTGCCCAGAGCCACATCCAGCCTGGCCTTGAATGCCTCCAAGGGATGGGGCATCCACAGCCTCCTTGGGCAACCTGTTCCAGTGCATCACCACCCTGTGAGTGAAAAACTTCCTCCTAACATCTAACCTAAACTTCCCCTGTCTCAGTTTAAAACCATTCCCCCTTGTCCTGTCACTATCAAACCATGTAAATTGTTGTTAGTCGTTTGGAAAACCAAACTGGATTAGAACAGATTAAAAAATATTCTTTAATAGATAAAAGAAGAATATATAATATATTCAAGGAGCATGTTTTGAAATATTCATTTTCATTTCTTTTTATTGTATTCAGTAAGGAACATTACTCTTTTCCTTTATTCAAAGGCACATTTTAGAGAACATACAAACGAGACGTATTGCAACAGTTCTGTTTAATAAACAGACCAAATTCTTCATCTGCTTTCCTGTGTGAGCATCACAAATCCGCAATCTAATTTTTTTTCTTCTTTAGAGATTCATGAATTATGATCTTTCAATATTATTAGCATGTTATTTTTTGATACCCTTCTTAATTTTCCTACAGTAAGCAATCTTTTTTTCAGGACAGAGTAAGAGGTGTGCTTGATATCTTGTGAAAACCTGACAGGTTTGCCAACACTTCTGTACAGAATTTTCCTTCTCAAAAA
>NW_011138737.1:0-1467 GCF_000146605.3 Meleagris gallopavo
GCAGCGCAGGCAGAGAAGCGCAAGCGAAGCAGCGCAGGCAGAGAAGAGAGCATCAGGTGACCTTGCCGGGAGTTATATCTCCTCGCTGACCGCAAAGCCCCCTGGGGAAACGTAGCTGCTCTTCTCCGCTGGACAGGCACCCGGAACTTGAGCATCAGCAGTCAAACCCCCAGTACATTGCATGATGTTATGATGTGGAATACAGATAATGAAAAATCATGAAACCATGACAGACAGATAGATGTCATTTGTTCAATTCAAATAACACTCACCGCTTCGACCTTTGTTCCAAAGCTCTGAAAGGTTAATTGAATGTATAGGAAGAATACACCATGTTAAAATTGACCCTGCTCTAACACAGAACTGCTAAGCCTCTGACCTTAATCATCCCCCATTTTGCACATTAGATTGAATCATGAAAGCAGTTTAAAGGAGAAAATGCCAATAGAGGACAACTTAATTTTTAAACCTGTGTATGGAAAGGAATTTGAATACAACAGAGTTGTATTATATTGTGTTGTATGGTTTCTATACCTATCAACAAGAATAAGCTTTTCTTCATGTGATACAGTTACACTACTGACTTTTTTTCTTCTTTCTTTTTCAATTTGTAGATTTCATTATAACTTTCAAAACGGAATCTCCAGACAATCTAGTGTATATTTTAGGGGTTCTATGATGCTCCTCATTTTAATTTGAGTTGCAATAAATTTTAATTTTGATTTGTCTTCAAAGTAGTTAATGGCATAGACATTGCGTGCTGTATGCAGTAAGTTATGATATAGCTTGGAACATTTCTGCTATGTATTATGTTTTGTAAAGAGTCAGATTGTACAAATAAGCAAAACAAATAAGAAAAACTAAAACTGTTGTGGACGGGTCAACCCATCCCCTACACTGATACCTCCCCCCCTTCCTCCCACAGTACCAAATAAAGTTTCAATCTAAATTGGAGCTGGCTTGAGATAAAAGCAATATAAGTTGACAGTGTATACTACACCATTGAATAAAAACATTCTCTTAGTTGGAAAATATGCTCATATGATTTTACAGGGTGTACAGTTACAATCTTATGAAAGATTGCTTCACATTTACTGTAAGAACCTCTTAGATTGTATGTTGCATTCCATTACTTTTCAGTTTTAGGGAATTTTAAATTACTTTTCTTTCTAGAATCATGTCATGGTTTTATGATTTTTGGTTATCAGTATTCCACATCATAACATCATGTAATGCACTGGGGGTTTGACTGCTGATGCTCAAGTTCCGGGTGTCTATCCGGAGGAGAAGAAGAGCTACATTTCCCCAGGGGGCTTTGCGGTCAGCGAGGAGATATAACTCCCAGCAAGGTCACCTGATGCTCTCTTCTTTGCCTGCGCTTCTTCTGCTGCTTGCGCTTCTCCACCTGCGCTTCTCCGTCTGCACTTCTTCATCGGCTCAACTGGACTGCACTTCTCATCTCAGTGT
>NW_011138738.1:0-654 GCF_000146605.3 Meleagris gallopavo
GCCCCATAAGTGCCCCCAGACCCACGGCGTCGCTGAAGCCGGACTGCTGGTTGGCGTGCTCCAGCTGCTTCTGCAGGGGGAGGCTGCTGCTGGGGGGCAGAAATCCTGCGGCCCCACAAGTGTGGGGCAGAGAGGGGCGTCAGTGGGGTTGGGGGGCAGAGCCACGGGTGAGATTCAGCCCCATAATTGGGGATCAGACCCACAAGTGTGGGGCAGAGAAGGGCGTCAGTGGGGTTGGGGGGCAGAGCCACGGGTGAGACTCAGCCCCATAAGTGGGGGTCAGGCCCATAAGTGGGGGTCAGCCCCATAAGTGGGAGTCAGCCCCATAAGTGGGGGTCAGGCCCACAAGTGGGAGTCAGACCCGTAAGTGTGGGTCAGGCCCACAAGTGTGGGGCAGATCCATAAATGGGGGATAAGCCCATAAATGGGGGTCAGACCCACAAGTGTGGGGCAGAGAGGGGCGTCAGTGGGGTTGGGGGGCAGAGCCACAGGTGAGACTCAGCCCCGTAAATGTGGGTCAGGCCCATAAGTGTGAGCTGAGCCCCATAAGTGGGGGTCAGCCCCATAAGTCTGTGAGCGGAGCCCCATGAGTGGGGGTCAGCCCCATAAGTGTGGGTCAGACCCACAAGTGTGGGGCAGAGAGGGGCATCAGTG
>NW_011138739.1:0-537 GCF_000146605.3 Meleagris gallopavo
TTAAATAGATGCTGTAGCATAGTATGTAGAAAGTGTTTACGAACAGAGATAGCTTCAGTACACAGAGAATATTGTCCATACCCTGCTAGTTCAACTCAATCTAAACCTTAGAAATACTAGCATAGATCAGTGTTGTGATGTACTAGATACTACAAAATCAAATTGTGCTATTCCTTCCTGCCTTGTGGTCTAGTGTTCGATGGACAAGAATGAGTAGTTTCCAATCATAACTGTAGTGGGATAAGGCTTCCCTGAGAGAGAATGAGAGAAAAATAAAATGAAGTTTATTTTGACAGTTAATATTTGGAAAACTGGTCATCCATTTTTAATTAAGTCCTTTTTCTTCTTTCGTGCTCCCGTACTGCCATTTAAACAATGTTATTGCCTCACAGTGTCCTGGAAAATTCTACTGTCTAACACAGGAAAAAAAGGAAAACTTAAAAGAATTGAAATACTTCAAACTCAATGTCACTGAGAGAGAACACCTTTGGTCAGAGTTACAAAACCATCATTACCACCCAATTTGAAAAAAACAAA
>NW_011138740.1:0-837 GCF_000146605.3 Meleagris gallopavo
TGGATGCACCATCCCTGGAGGTGTTCAAGGCCAGGTTGGATGGAGCCCTGGGCAGCCTGGGCTGGTATTAAATGGGGAGGTTGGTGGCCCTGCATGTGGAGGGGGGTTGGAGCTTCGTGATCCTTGAGGTCCCTTCCAATCCTGGCCATTCTGTGATTCTGTAATCTTAGAATCCCCCAAGCTGGAAAAGACTCCTAAGGATCAGCTCCTGGCCCAGCACAAGCACAGGGTGGCACAGCGCAGATATGGGATGGCATGGCACAGCATGGGCACGTGTATGGGATGGCACAGCATGGACATAGGATGGCACAGCACAGGTTTAGACATGGAATGGCATAGCATGTGTATGGAGTGGCACAACAGAGGCAGGGAATGGCACAGCACGGACATGGGATGGCACAGCATGGGCACACGTATAGGACACGACATGGGTACATGTATAGGACAGTGCAGCATGGGTATGGGATGGCACAGCACAGGGTACAGAATGGCACAGCGTGGATATGGGTATGGGATGGCACACCATAGCCCTAACGTCATGGAATTATACAACATCCCAAGTTGGAAAGGACCCTTAGGGATCACTGAGCCCAGCTCCTGGCGCAGCGTGGGCACAGAGTGGCACAGATACGGGATGGGGGGGCACAGATATGGGATGGGGGGACAAGGTGGGGAGCAGAGCACACAGCACCTGGGCAGGGGCTGGTTCTGCTCGGTGACGAAGGCACTCTGCAGCTGCAGGTTGCTGTAGCACTTGTTGTCGGAGCCACACTCCTTCTGGAACTCCACCTGGGATGGGGACAACCTCGGTCACATCCCCACCACCCCCCCGTCCCC
>NW_011138740.1:21131-22400 GCF_000146605.3 Meleagris gallopavo
ATTATTTTTTAAAGTGTTCCAGGACACTCGTGTACACACACCCCTATATATCCACTTCTATATCCTCTCCTCTCCCAGCTCATCTCAGGAACAACAGGGACTGCAAAGGGTTGAACTCGTGAGCTCTGCGCCCAGGGGACACCACCGCCCCCCCACCCCCCCCAACGACTGCATCCATCCCCCACCCACAGGAGAGACATTTGGGTGACTGTCACCCCACTTTGGGGTCCCTGTGGAGCTCGTGGGACGCCGTGTGGGATGGAGACATGAGGACCAAAGCGGGGTGCCATCCCCACCTGGAGCAGGGGACACCCCTCGCCCTCACGGCACCCAAAATCCAGTGCCATGCAGGGATGAAGAGCGGTCTGTGGACTATGGGTACTCCATGGGGTGTGGGTTCTCTGTGGGGTGTGGGTTCACCGTAGGGCTGTGAGTGTTCTATGGGGTCATGGGTTCTCCATGGGGCTTTGGGTGCTCCATGGGACCAAGGGTTCTCCATGGGGTTGTGGGTTCTCCACGTGGCCATGCGTCCTCCATAGGTTTTCCATGGTGCAATGAGGCTGTAGGTGCTCTATGGGTTCTCCACGGGGGCCGTGGGTTCTCTGTGAGGCCGTGGGCTCTCTGTGAGTTCTCCATGGGGCTGTGGGTGCTCCATGGGGCCATGGATTCTCCATGGGTTCTCCATGGAGCTGTGGGTGCTCCATGGGGCCATGGGTTCTCCATGGGGCTGTGAGTTGTCCATGGAGCTGTGGGTACTCCATGGGGCCATGGGTTCTCCATGGTTTCTCCATGGGGCCATGAGTTCTCTGTGGGGCTGTGAGCTCGTGGAGCTGTGGGAGCTCCATTGGACCATGGGTTCTCCATGAGTTCTCCATGAGGCTGTGGGTTCTCCATGAGTTCTCCATGGGGCTATGGGTTGTCCACAGAGCTGTGGGTTCTCCGATGGGGCCATGGGTTCTCTATGGTTTCTCCATGGGGCCATGGGTTCTCTGTGGGGCTGTGAGTTGTCCGTGAAGCTGTGGGAGCTCCATTGGACCATGGGTTCTCCATGGGGCTGTGGGTTCTCCATGGGTTCCCCATGGGGCTGTGGGTTGTCCATAGAGCTGTGGGTTCTCCATGGGGCCATGGGTTCTCCGCAGGGCCGTGGGAACTCTATGGGGCTGTGAATGTTCCATAGGGCTGTGGATGATCCATGGGACCATGGGCAGCTTCACAGGACCCCAACCCTGGGGACGGCGCTCAGACGACGAGGCGGTTATTTAACAATTA
>NW_011138741.1:0-910 GCF_000146605.3 Meleagris gallopavo
TATATGTCATCAGTTGGTTATATAACAATATATAACCAGTTCATACAGGAATGGTTGTTTTTTCTCCTTTGGCTGTGTGTCCTTGGAGAGCTGTGTTCTGTCCTGATAGGCAGAAGAAGTTTGACGGACAGAATGATCAGTGGGTGGCTCTTTCTCCTGAGGATTATCTTCTTGTGACAAAAGGGTCTGCCCTCCTCTTTACGTGATTGTTCCTCTTGTAGTCCTTGTTCAGTTTCTATTATGTACTCCTCATCTGCTGTAGTGGGACAAGCAGTAACCTGCATTAATTTACGATAGCTAGGTATATCAACTGACATCAAGAGTAGTAGTATAGCAATAGATTGAATTAGAAGGAGAGGAGATTTGACAGGAAAGGGGAAACAGAAGTTAAGGTGCCAATCAGCTGGGGTGAGAAAAGCTGGAAAAGACAACTTTATATAGAGGAAAAAAGAAATGGTAATTTTAACTTTTCCAAGAGTATGACTCATCTTGAGTGGGCTGTAAATTCCTGTCATGTTTTTCCTCCTCTTTGTATGAGGAAGGAATTTATACCTGAAAAATACCATTGTGGTTTCCAACCTCAAGAATTCTTAAAGCTCTGCTGTATAAATCACTTCCTCAAATGCAGAAGCTAGGATGCCTATTCCCTAACTGCAAGCACAGCGTTTCTACACAGGACTGACTTTATGGAAGACTTATTTTTATTCTTACAAAATTAGTTAACCATTTTTATACTCTTATTGTGTCTGCATTGTTCTAAATGCTTTTTGTCTAACCTGAGCAATCAAAGAACTATTGTATGCACTGGAATGAGTCTGCTTAGTGCCAATGCTTGGAAACACAGAATCATAGAATCATAGAATTGCTGAGGTTGGAAAAGACCTTAAAGATCATCAAGTCCAACCACAAC
>NW_011138742.1:0-752 GCF_000146605.3 Meleagris gallopavo
GCACAGCCCAAGAGCTCCTTGGTGGCAGCAGAGGCACCAAACGTCGTTTTGTGTTTTTTATAGAAAAGTCACGGTATAGAAGACGGAAATACAAACAGGAAAAGCCACCTCAGGAGTCTGGGGGGGATAAAGGAGGGGGTGGGCAGCAATCCTTCAGTCTCAAATCCTCCAGGCAACGGGGAGCACTGCGTGGTGGTGCTGGGTGCCCCCAGGCAGCGCTGAGCCTCCAGAAGGTAAAGAAGAGTTCAGAAAGTTCAGCAGTCTTTGAACCCCACCAGACTGGGGAGTCTCTTATTTTTTTTTGCCTTTACACGTGGAGATTTATGTTACACCGAGCAGTTGCTCTTCCCCAGGAGCTCGAGTTTTATTCTGAAAAAGAAGGGAAGATGTTCAACTCGGGGAACTCCTCGCTGTTGTAGTTGGGGGCCTTGGTCTCCCAGCATGGTCAGCATGTCCTGCGGGGCAGAAGAAGAGAGTTTGGGTCAGAGCAGCACAGCAGAACGCGGCCGTCGTGCCCCCAGGACCCCAAAATCCCCCCACCCCACACCCCCAGGGCTCAGCCCTCGGTGCTCAGGCCCCCACCCCCACGTTTCTATGCTGTCCTGAGGGACGTGGGGCAGTGGGGAGGGGGACGGTTGGGCTGGGTGAACTCGGAGATCTTTTCCAACCTCTGCGACCCCCACAGCTCAGCTCTGCATCTTTAGGGTTGGTTTTTGCTTTTTCTTCTTTTTTTTTTTCCCTTCAGATTATGG
>NW_011138743.1:0-943 GCF_000146605.3 Meleagris gallopavo
CAGAGGAGCGCCGCCAGACGCGCCGGGGCTCGGATGGCTTTGGGTTTCCCTCCGCTGTACGGTTGCGGCGCGGCCCCGCCGCGGAAGGGCTGAGAGCTGCGGGCTTCGGCCGGGCGGCTCCGCAGCGCTCGGTCGCGGTCCACGGCGCGCACCGCGGGAACCGCGCGCACTCGAAGCACGAAACCGTTTGTCTTCGGGAGAAACGGGGAGAAAAGCCTTTGGGAGACGAGGAAAGGTCCCTCTTCCCGTTTTCCAGCTCCCAACACATGGCGAGCCGGCTCTCCGGCCGTGCGTTCGCTGTACATCGCGTTGGCATTTGTTTGCGCGTCTCTCCGTGTCTTTTTATGATTATTTCTGCTTTGCCACGGTAAACGCGAGGCTCCCTGCTATTTATTTCTCGTCACCCTCCGGTAAAGTTATTTTGCAAATGAAAACGGCCCCTTCAGCCCGCTTGCCACGCCGCTTTTATTTTAATTGAAGTTTGCTTGCCGCTGGTAGCGCGTAAACAAAACTTCTTGTTCTTTTAAATGCTGTCTCTGAAATTCCTCCTCATTATAGCAGTGGTGCTATTGATTCAGGATTCTGTAGGAGAAGTGCAACCCTAAAGTGCCTCGCCAGTTAATTTCCATTAAATGGGAAACAGATCAGCTCAGGGCTGTAAATAAACAGGAGTTGCCCACGGATGCTTTTGTTGACTCAACGCTGTTGACAGCAGATGAATGCACCAGGAATTGTAAATGGGGGAAAAATCAAAGACGCTGAGATTAGACAACATAAAATAATGAGAAGTGCCGAATAAGGCTGCGCGGTGCTGCTGTGTGCGGGCAGCTCCACGGGCAATGCCATGCGGGGAGCGGAGGGGCGAAGGGTGAGCTCTGCTCCCGCGGGCAGCGCCGGGGCTGGGGCTGCGGCCGGCGGCTCCTTGAGAGACGCGGAGCTCTTC
>NW_011138743.1:2957-3523 GCF_000146605.3 Meleagris gallopavo
ATTAACAAAGGAACTCCTTGAAGAGGGAAATAACAAATGTTTATCACCTTTCTGTTGGTCCTCTGTCTCTCTCTTTCTCTCTCCCCTCCCGTTCTCTGTTTCTTTTTTTGTTCTTTTGGTTAAGTCCCGGCGAGGGCCCCGCCGAGCGGCACTGTTCTGTTTTTCGTTCCGCAGACAATCATTTTCTTCGTAAGCACCTTTTTTTCTACACTTCTGTCACTGCCTGTGTGGGTACTGGTTATAAATGTGGAAAAAAGAATAGTTATGACTGTAACAGATTTTTATTTTTATTTCAAAATTTTATATGAATTATGTATATCTTAATGATGCGGTCATTTTCCCAGTTTGTAATATATGTGTAGAAATGCTTGTATATGAGATTTGCTCCGCTCTTTCTTTCTCCCTCCCCCCCCCTCCCTTCCCTGTCTCTCTCCTCCCACCCTTTCTCTCTCCCTTTTTATTTTCCTTGACTCGGTGTTCCTTGCACGAACTTAGCTGTCAGCTCCTGACGGGCTAGGTTTTCTAAAGGGACCTCAGCGATAGAAAAAAAAAGGAAAAAGAAAAAA
>NW_011138744.1:0-1466 GCF_000146605.3 Meleagris gallopavo
AAAAAAAATTGATTTCTTACTCCTTTCTGTACTTACTTTGAAAAGAAAGCTATTTGCTGGCCTTTTGTTCCTGATCGTTAGCTTATTTGATTTCATGCTGTGGCATGATTGTCTGAAGTGTTCCTTTGCTACTGGTATTCAAATGCTACCATTCTCCACAAGTTCCTGAAATTGCTGTATGAGTAATGCTTTTAGGATGTCTTGACCTTTGGGAAGAGCATGACTGCTGTTATTGCATTCTAGTGTCTTAGCTGGTTTGACTCTAACCCCATTGCAAGGATATTTCCTGTGAGGATTCTAAGAGGTGAGTTGTGTAAGGGAGCAGCTTCTACCCCTGGATAACACAGCTAATGATAGAATTGAAGATCCTGCTCAGTAAATTTTCCTCTGGGCTCATCAGTGAGAAGCTTTAGAGTTAGCACAATAAATTGAGTTGGGAGTGTTGCTGTTCAATTTTACTATAAAACTGTCAAAAAATACAGGTCTTGTATAGTAAAAGTTATTTGAAAAGCCCCTAGACTGTACATAGGGAAATTTCTTTTTAAAATGGATCTGATGGATCTGCTGTAATTTATGTATTTTAAATTGTACTTAGGATAGTATCCTTTTAGATTTTTAAGGGAAGAAGTAAGAACTCTTTTTTAACATTCGCTTTATTTCATGATCAGAGCTGTGTAGTCTGAAGAATTCGTAGACATTATTATGTTATTATTTATTATGAGCAGACAATACTTATATAAAGCTGAGGAATGTATGTGTGACAAGTTTAAATTTCAGAAGTAAAATTGTTCTTTGATTGCTTGCATTTTTGTTGATACAGGGAATTTGAATAGTTCCAAAGACTATTAAGAGGGAAACTTCTTTTTGCTGGATAATGGTCCTACCAGATGAAATTCTCAGCAGTCTACTGATACTATAAAGCTGAAGGCCTAGGTTAAAAAAAATCAAATAACATAGCACATTTAGTAGTTCTCCTTTCTGCAGAATAGTAACTCTCTGGGTTTCTGTGCTGTTTCTGGATTTAAAAAATAATTACTCAACACTCTATTTCTTTAATTTGCTTTACACTTTAATTTTTATTGTTAAAATCTATTAAGAAATGCATAAAAGTTCATAAGGCACCCCCTACTAAGTAGACAGAATCTTCTCCGTGATTATTCTGTACACTTAAAAAAATCATGAGAAGGTAAATTATGCATCTGCTGCCAACAGAAGTAGTAACAAGGAGTGGTGTTTAAAATGTTCTAAAAAAACCAGTGTTGATGATGTATCTTTCTTACAGACTAAGTGAAATAAGCTGAACAAAGTTGGTGTTTTAAAACTACTGAGCAGGAAACAAATCAGGCTCATCAGCAGATGGCAGTGCTAGCAAGATCAGGATTTTTGATGTGTGTGATCATCCAGTGTTTGTACAGTCAGCTCTTCTGAAAAAAGTTAAATGTCACAGTATAAGCAGTCTTGTGACT
>NW_011138745.1:0-802 GCF_000146605.3 Meleagris gallopavo
GGGGTCCCTCCCCATCTCCCACGGGGTCCCTCCCCATCTCCCACGGGGTCCCTCCCCATCTCCCACGGGGTCCCTCCCCATCTCCCACTGGGGTCCCTCCCCATCTCCCACTTGTTATTGAGCTCCTTGTGTGCCCTGGGATCCCCGCTGTGTCTTTGGGGTCCCGCCCTTATTATTGGGGTCCTCCTGTGTCCTTATCGGAAGCCGTGCTGTGCCGTTGGGGTTCCCCATCCCCGTTATTGGGGTCCTCTCCTCATTTGTGGGGTCCCCCTCAGTATGGGGGTCCTTCTGTGTCCTCACCGGGACCCCCATTGTGCCCCTCAGATCCCCATCCCCGTTGCTGAGGTCCCCCCCACGTTACCGGGGTTCTTCCATCACTTTTGGGGTCTCACGGTGTTTTTGGGGTCCCCCCTCATTACCGGGGTCTCACAGCGTCCTGGGGGTCCTCCCCCTCGTTATTGGGGTCCCACGGTGTCCTATTTGGGATCCCCGTTGTGTCCCTGGTGTCCCCCCCTCATTATTGACCCTGTTGTGATCCCACTGCGTTACTGGGGCCCTGAGGTTCGCTGCTGGGGGCTCAGATCTCCGTTATTTATGGCCCCCTCCCACGTTTCTGGGGTCTCCCATCCCCGTTATTGGGGTCCCCACTCGGTTTTGGGGTCCCCCGCTGTCCCCGCAGACCCCGACCCTCACTCTTGAGACCCCGCAGTGTCGCTTTTGGGTTCCTCCCCTCATTCTGGGGGTCCCAGCCCTCGTTTTTTGGGACCCTTTGCTGTCACTGACCCAATTTTTGGGGCCCCCC
>NW_011138746.1:0-1004 GCF_000146605.3 Meleagris gallopavo
TTTGCAGTAGTGCTCACTAATCCGTTTTGAGATCCACAGTGAGGACTGAAAACTATGCCGTCCCTTGAAATAACAGGAAATTGCACTGGGCAATGTTGAGTTGCAGACCACATAGTAAATAATGTAAGCTTCTATGTGGGTCACTCCAAAAGTAATGCCTTCTATTTTTTTCCATGGAAGCTACAACAGATACCATGAGCACAATAGCACTGTTTGCTAGAACAAATTCTCACACAACGCTGTTTTTCAGCAGCGTTGCCACTCTTAGCTGTGCATTTTTGCCAGCGCTGAGCAAGAGCCTGCATGCCATGCTTGTAAAAATAGATAAATAAATTAATTTCATGGTGTGACAGCTATATATGGCCTTCCTGAACGTGGCTTGTTTTCACATGGCTGCTGCAATGCACCACCCCCCAGCTCCTTGTGCACACATCCACTCTGTGGTCTCCATAAACAGTCAGGGAGTGTCAGTGAATATCAATGGTGCCATTTTTTTCTGTGAGGAGGAATTCCATGACACGCCTTTTCTTCATCCGCATTTCCATATCACACACCGTTCTGTCATCGTGCCCTTCTGCCCCTGTCTGTCTCAGGGCAACAAAGCGTGGTGGAATGGTGGTGGGAAGGTGCAGCCTGTACTGCCATACCATCAATATTTGCCTCCGTACCAAAACAGGTGGCATTATTTTCAGACTAGCCCTGTATTTAGGCTTGCATAGGATATAGAACGAGGCTTATATGAATTAAGTGTGTTTCTAATGGATTCACCACTTCAGCCTTCTTTCCTTCAAATCGATTTATTTTGCATTGCTTTCTCGTATCCTGAACCTATTAAAGCAGAAGAACCCAAGCAGTCTGTATAGCTGTAGCACGGCAGCTGGGCACTCATCAGTTCTTCCCTCGCCTTGTGCCGGTTACCCCGAAGTTGAGGTGGGAGCGGCTCTCGCTGCCCACCAGGGGGCGCCACAACACACGGCGGCAGCGCGCTGCCCGCGCCCCTCCCC
>NW_011138747.1:0-561 GCF_000146605.3 Meleagris gallopavo
TTACTCACAACCATCTTTTAAAAACTTTTTCTTGAAATGCTTTCTATGTGCTTATGTTAAATTCTACTTGTAAAGCCTGAATGGAAAAATTTTTAACTAATTATGGGAGAGTACTATGATGTGTTTTCCCTAAATTTTAGAATGCTTATTTGCTTACCTGTTAGTTTAGAAATAATCTCATGAAAATTTGTACGTCAATATATGGCTGAAAAGATCTTTGTGATGATGAAGTTGGTTGTTCTGCTCTGAGATCTTTTTTTCATGTCGTAGGTTGATCATGCATGTTGATCTGTTCACAGTTTGAATAGGTAACTCTTTAGTAGATCTGGTAAACTTGGGAAAGATAGTTAAGAGTTGGTGGTCATGTTTTCCCTTTTAACTGAGGAATAATTCTTCTGTTAAGAATTAATATCTAGTGCTCTCCTTCAGTGAAATTGATCATCCTGTTTCATAATGGCTGCTATCAGAGCAAAATTCCTTTCCCTGGCAATTGCAATTATAGCCTCTGCTTGGGGTCACCTGCTTTTCCCAATGCCATTTTCTACCTGTTGCCAAAAAAAA
>NW_011138748.1:0-854 GCF_000146605.3 Meleagris gallopavo
AGACTCTCTTCAGCAATGTGTGGAGACAGGACAAGGGGGAACAGCCAGAAACTGCAGCATAGGAAGTTCCACACAAATGTGCACAAGAACTTCTTTACGCTGAGGATGATGGAGCACTGGAACAGGCTGCCCAGGGAGGTTGTGGAGTCTCCTCTGGAGATATTCAAGACCTGCCTGGATACCTATTTGTGTGACCTGATGCAGGGAACCTGTTTTGGCTGGGGGGCTGGACTTGATGATCTCTAGAAGTCCCTTTCAGCTCCTACAATTCTGTGATTCTGTGAATTCATTAGCAAAAAAAACAGGTTCTGGATTGTGCTCTTATGACTTGTTTGAGGTGCACTGATATGCACATGTGTACAAGTACACACAAAAGAATGATAATGAGATGTAGCTGAGAAATGAGAGAAACTAAATATATTTGTACTCTCTGTGACTAAGGAAATAATTTGTCGGACCTTCATGAAGAAAAAGAAAGTGCAGGTACTCAATCATACCTTAGCAATCCTCCTTCTAGGCACTTGTCCAGCCTGCAGACCAAGCAGAAAATAATGCAAGCAGTTACATGTAATATCTTGCATGTGAGGCAATGTTGAAGTACAGAAGAGTGGAAGCAAAGAAGTTATAAAAAAAAAAAAAAAGAAAAAGAAAACGCTGATAACTGAAAAATGACAGGCTAAAGAAGTAGAAAGTTTTCCATAAGTAAGAAAATGTTAAGAAAAAATCCTCAAAGAGGCAACAGGTGATAAACTGTATGTCAAGATATTTTTTAAAGAAGTTATTCAGATATTTATATTTATTATCTGTTGAGTATTAACATAGAGGAGAGGAGAGCAGGGGAGAGGAGAGGAGAG
>NW_011138749.1:0-649 GCF_000146605.3 Meleagris gallopavo
TGCAGCCCCTTGAAAGGCAGTTTCAGAAGAGAAAGCATTTTTTTTTTCTTTTACAGAAGAAAGATAGCAAGGCTCAAAGTTTACAAATATCCTAGAATATTGGCAGTCTGCCTGGACTTTTCAAGGTCATGTTTTCAGAGAGTACTGGTGAAACAGATAAACTTTCCCAATGAAGCTCTCTGAGAGCATTGATCACTAGATGGGATTATTGATGAGATTGATGGGATTGATTGGATTATTGAGGGGTTTGATAGGATTATTGATCACTAGATGGGATTATTAATGGATTGGTGGGATTATCATGAGATTGATGGGGTTCTTGATGGATTGATGGGATTACTGAGGTAATTGATGGGGATTTATGGGGTTATTGCTCGTTAGATGGAATTATTGATTGATGTGATCGATTGAATTATTGATGGTTTGAGGGGATGCTTGACAGATTAATGAGATTATTCAGGTGATAGATTTTTGATCGCTAGATGGGATTACTGATGATATTGCTGGGATTATTGATGAGATTGCTGGGATTATTAATGACCTAATGGCACTGACCACCCCAATAACGAAACAAAAGCTCCTTTCAGCTACGTAGCGAGACCGAATCATCTTTTTATTTCTCCCAAACCCAACAGAGAAAAAAAAAAAC
>NW_011138750.1:0-738 GCF_000146605.3 Meleagris gallopavo
TGTCCCCCAGGCTGATCACAGCCGGGCGTTTGGGGACCATTGGGGACGGGGCCTTCAGTGGGCTGGTGCTGCTGGAGTACCTGTGAGTGAACTGGGACAGACTGGGGCATACTGGGAGGGACTGGGAGGGACTGGGAGGGACTGGGAGGGATACTGGGAGGGACTGGGACATAATGGGCGGCACTGGGAGGGACTGGGAGGGACTGGGAGGGATACTGGGAGGGACTTGGACATACTGGGATGGACTGGGACATACTTGGGGGCACTGGGAGGGACTGGGAGGGATACTGGGAGGGACTGGGACATACTGGGAGGGACTGGGATGTACTGGGAGGCACTGGGAAGGGTACTGGGCTATACTGGGACGCACTGGGAGGCACTGGGCTGTACTGGGAGGGGTACTGGGCTGTACTGGGCTCTACTGGGCTCTACTGGGCTGTACTGGGAGGCACTGGGCTGCACTGGGCTGTACTGGGAGGCACTGGGAGGCAGTGGAAGGGATACTGGTCTGTACTGGTCTGTACTGGGAGGCACTGGGAGGTGACCCCCCCCGCTGTCCCCACAGCTTCATTGAGGACAACGAGGTGGGGAGCATCGACCCCAAAGCGCTGCGGGGTCTCAGGGGGCTGCTGTACCTGTAAGGGGGCGCGGGGGATCCCATAAACCCCTCTGACCCCATAACTCCCCTCCGACCCCATAACCCCATCTCTGACCCCATAACCTCCCTCTGACCCCATA
>NW_011138751.1:0-637 GCF_000146605.3 Meleagris gallopavo
CACACCCGTGTCCGTGTCCGTACCCCACACCCGTGTCCGTACCCCACGGCCCCATAGCTGGCGTTACCCCTCTGCATCCTGCATCCCGTATTGCCGCATGTCTTATGCCCTATTTTATGTCCCACGTCGTGTCCCCCATAAACCCCACGCAACCCCACATCCCCGCAACCCCACATCCCATATTCCCATGTCCCTCATCCCGTATTTCTTAGCCTTTATCCCGTATCCCCTTCTCCCCCCTGTCCCGTTGCTGTCCCCTCCTCCCCTGTCCCCTCATCCCCTCCCCTGTCCCCTCCCCGTCCCTCTCCTAACCTCTCCCCGTTCCCTCCCTGTCCCTACGTCCCCATCTCCTCCCTGTCCTCTCCCTGTGCCCCTCTCCCTATGTCCCCATCTCCTCCCTGTCCCCTCCCCGTCTCTTCTCTGTCCTCATCCCCTCCCTGTCCCCTTGTCCCTTCCCTGTCCCCCAGGCTGACGGACAGCCGGTGACGGTGTTTGTGCACACCCTGGGGATGGGGGACCCCACCAGCACCTCTCGCGCTCGCTGTGCCCTGCGGCGCTTCCGCACCCTGCGGCACCCCAACATCCTGGGGTACCTCGACAGCCTGGAGGTGGGGACAGGGGGACGGGGAGGGGACAT
>NW_011138752.1:0-820 GCF_000146605.3 Meleagris gallopavo
ATAGATAGTGAGGAAGAAAAAAAAAAAAGAGAGAGAGAGGAAAAAAGAAAAAGAAAAAAAAGAAATGCACACCATACACTGGGGGAGAGGTGGGGGAGGACATGATAGTAGTGCCATACTGTTCCATGCCATGCTGTTCCATCCCACTCAGGGGTCCTGCAGTTTCCAAGGGCTGGGTTTTGCTGACATGGGTTATTTTTGACAGCAGAAATATTCAGATTATGGACCCATGATGTAAGCAGCCCCCTCTTGCCCCTGCTTGGCCCCAAACTAGCTGCATGTGCTGGCACCAAGGGCTGGTACAGAGGTGCCAACATCTGTCCTCATTGTACCCTGGCTTGTCCTCACTGCCCTAAGAACCCTGGTGGGATTTTGGGGGGCTCTCCATTCTCAGATGGGGTTGGAAGAGCAGAATGAGGCACTGCGGGAACACCGAATTTCGGGTGGGGTAGGCAGGACGAGATGTCACCCTGCAGATGTCCCCAGATGTCCCCATGTGAGAGAGGCACAGCAGGACTGGGGCTCCCCATACAGTACGTGCCCCTCTGTAGGGGCTATGTGTGGGCCTGGGGGAGTCCGGGATTCCAAGGGGGAACTGAAGACTCACCGCGTCACCCCAAAACTGTTGAGGGTCTCATAGCGGTACACTGGAGCTCCCAAAAAGCCGCGCTGGAACCCCAAATCGGGAGGGGTCGAGGCGGGGCTTGGAGACCCCACTGAAGGATGAGGAGAATGAGGACACGCAGAAGGGCTTGGGGACCCTCAAAAGACGAGGGCAGGACCCCACAGGACCGAAGCAGGACCCCGACGGCTCGCACCG
>NW_011138753.1:0-1023 GCF_000146605.3 Meleagris gallopavo
GCATTAAATTTTCTCAGAGCTCATATGAATAGCAACAAGGAAATGAGAGTGATCAACTGATCACCCACTGAGCAAGAAGATACAACCAAAGACGCTTAATGGAATGAGTAAAGTGTGGATGTTTGCAGTGCAGCTCTAATAGTCTTATGGGAGAGAAAGGAGGTGCACCACTGAATGAGTTGTGGTTCAGAAAGAGTGATTACTGAGGAGAAAGGAGGATGAGAAGATTTTAGCTACAGACATCTTTTTTTACATCCGATTCTACCTCATCATTCCTCTACCTGCTGTAATCCAAAATTTATACCATTGAAGTAGTCCATATTCTCCAGCTAGATACAACTCCAGCTGGCTTTCACCATGTTTATTGTAAACAAGATAACTGAAGCTGTTAGAAGGAAAGGAGAATAAGGCCTCAAGAGACCTCACGGTTGTTTAGATCAAATTTTGCTCTCCCACTGCAGCAAGCTGAACAGTGGGGAAAAAGAGGAAAGAAAAAAAATCTAATTGGTATTGATTTTAGGAAGAAATGTTCCTATGTAGGACAATAGTAACAGAAGCTGACTTGGTGCTTCAGTCTTCTTTCTAAAATGAATAAAGCTAATGCAGCTTTTCACAATATTGGAGAGGGGAAATATCTTTCTGTATCAATTTTCCCTGATTCCTCTTATTTTTATCCATTGTTGTAACTCTTGACTCAGTCACTCAAAGAACCCTGAAGTCTCCCATCTTCTGCTAAACTAAATGGGTAGAAACAGTATTTTCTCCTCCAGTGCTGAGAAAAACTAGAGGGCATAAAGAGTAAGCTGGATACTGGAATATCAGAGACCTATGGCTCTGTTATACTTACAATAGTGAAACAAAACTGAAAGGGACATTTGACAAAAGTATGTTAACTGAGTTGGAAAAAATAGTATGCGGAGGTAAGAATCCAGTAGGTCTATAATTGTTTACCCTTCATCTCTTATTTGTACATGCTATGAAAATCTCCTGTTTTGAAAGATGAGTTAAAAAATGGAACAGAGA
>NW_011138754.1:0-693 GCF_000146605.3 Meleagris gallopavo
AAATTATTTTAAATCCTTGAGAAAACTGTTCAGAACTTCACGTAGTCATATTTATGAAGATTTTTAAAAAAGAAATGTGGGATATTCTGCAATTTCAGTTCATTTTTACTGAAAGGAAATTCTTACGCATAGCACAGCACTGCTGAAAGTGGTTGTGCAGAACTCAGCTTGAATCTGATTCTGCTCCTGGAAAACTCCCATTAAGCGTCAGTGTGGCAGCATCAAGCCTTATGTTATTAGACAAACCCATGATTATAAGACAAGCCAATATTTTGGCTAGGTCCTGTGGCTCATGCGGTGATAGGAGCAGAGGCGACAACAAATACATGTCTGGGGTGGTGGCCCTGCGTTTAACACAGAAGGGACAAACTCATAGAAACAGGTGGTGATGTATACATTTTCTGTGTTTATAGCTGTTACCGAGGGTCAGAAAGCTGTTAGAGGAGAAAATGGAGAGAAGTACCATGAGATTGAGACATACAAAAGACTTAAGTGCCACTCAATTGCCTTTAGGCATCTCCATTAAACATAATTACCATACTTACTAAGCACCAATCATAGCTATTAAGTATCATCGGGTTTAAATTAGTTCCCTGGGAGACATCCCATTTAAACGGATTTCCCAGTTAAGCACCAGGAAACTTGGTTTTTTAACGGTCCTCTCCTCTCCTCTCCTCTCCTCTCCTCTCCTCT
>NW_011138755.1:0-743 GCF_000146605.3 Meleagris gallopavo
GCCACCCCGCGCCGCGTGGTGGTCCAGGCGTCCACCAGCGAACTGCTGCGCTGCCTGGGCGAGTTCCTGTGCCGCCGCTGCTACCGCCTGAAGCACCTCTCGCCCACCGACCCGGTGCTGTGGCTGCGCTCCGTGGACCGCTCGCTGCTGCTGCAGGGCTGGCAGGACCAGGGCTTCATCACGCCGGCCAACGTGGTGTTCCTCTACATGCTGTGCCGCGACGTCATCTCGGCCGAGGTGGGCAGCGACCACGAACTTCAGGCGGTGCTGCTCACCTGCCTGTACCTCTCCTACTCCTACATGGGCAACGAGATCTCCTACCCGCTGAAGCCCTTCCTGGTGGAGAGCTGTAAGGAGGCCTTCTGGGACCGCTGCCTCTCCATCATCGACCTCATGAGCCCCAAGATGCTGCAGGTCAACGCCGACCCCCACTTCTTCACGCAGGTCTTCGCCGACCTCAAGAAGGAGAGCGGCGCGGAGGAGAAGGGCCGTCTGCTCATCGGGCTCGACCGGTGAGCCCCGCAGCGCCCCGACCGCCGCCGCCCCGAGGTGACTCCGCCGGAGGCTCCCCCTCCCCCGTCCGTTATCCCCACCGAGGCGGCCCCGATTCGGGGCTCCCGCCGCCCCATCCGTTCTCCTCTTCGAGGCGGCCCGGAGGAGGGCTCTCCTCGGCCCGCCGCCGATTCCCTTCGAGGTGACCCCGGCACCGATTATCCCCATTGAAGTGACCGACGGAGGGGTCG
>NW_011138756.1:0-1106 GCF_000146605.3 Meleagris gallopavo
CCACCCGCCTCAAGCCCCACCCACAACCCCAGGCTCCACCCGTAACCTTTAAGCCCCTCCCGCTCACAACAAACCCCGCCCACTGACCCAGCTCCGCCCACAACCAGAAACCCCGCCCATTTTGCCCCGAGCCCCGCCACTCCAACAAACTCCGCCAGGCGCCCCGCCACCCTTTGGCCACGCCCACTCCTTTAGGCCCCGCCCACCTGCCCCCAGCACCGCCTCCAGCCGCGCTTTCTCCACTCCGGATTCGAAGATGGTGGGGCGGGGCGGGGCTTCGGCAGGGCGGGGACCAATCAGCAGTGTCTGCAGCGCCTGGGGGCGGGGCCACGGCATGGGCACGCCTCCTCACCATATATGGGCGTGGAGACTATCCCCCTTCCATATATGGGCATTGGTGTGCACGTGTGACAGCGGGACATGTGACACGCACGTGACGCACACGTCATGTGACTCACGATACCCACATGTCACATGACCCACATGACACACATCGTATGAACCACACATATCACGTGACCCCCCCCACATGTCACATGACCCCTCACATGTCACATGATGCCCTGTCACCTCATGCACAGCAGTCAGGCACACGCGACCCACACATAACACATGACGCACACGCGTCACATGACCCCCCCCACACACACATCACATGACTCCCAGATGTCACATGACCCTCCCTTCATGTGTCACATGACTCCCTCCCATCACCTCCTGCACAGCAGCAGTCGGGCACACATGACCCCCATACACATCACATGACCCCCCCACCTGTCACATGACCCCCGCAGGTCACATGACCCCCACACACAATCCCATGGCCCCCCAGATGTCACGTGACCCCCCTCTCCCTTGCACACCCTTCCACATGTCACGTGACCGCCCATCACCTCATGCACGGCAGCAGTCGGGCCCACGTGACCCAAACACACCACATGATCCACACATGTCACGTGACCCGCACACGTCACGTGACCCTCACCCTCCACGTATCACGTGACCCCCCCGTCCCAATCACGCACGGCAGCAGTTGGATACACGTGACCCACGCGTGACACATGACCCCCCCCCATCGCATGACCCACACACGTCACGTGATCCCC
>NW_011138757.1:0-957 GCF_000146605.3 Meleagris gallopavo
AAAAAAAAAACGGTTGTTTGTATTTCCTCTAATTGACTATAATAAAGAGAAAATTAAGTATATTTAGTGACCTTTTAAAGAAATTCCAGAGCTTTAAATTTAGTTGACAAAACTTTTCATTCATTCCTACCTAGTGAGCTACAGCACAAGAACTTTTATTTCATCTAACTAAACAGAAATAAAATGGTTAATTCTAACCAGCAGCATTAGCATTTATGTTGTATCAAAGAAACCCATAATGTTTCTTTTTTTCTCTCCAATGATGTAAAAAATACTGAATTAATCATAATTTGCCTTTTTGTCTGCTGATAGACAGAATCATTACATGAAAATCCTCAAAATTGCTCGCTACTGACATAAAAACAGCTCCCAAAAGGAAGAATTAAAGGAGATGACCCATATATATTCCAGCCAATCTACACAGATCTCAATAGCAGTGCTGGAGCTGTCAGGAGGTCTGAACAGTTAGTGAAACAGTTTGCCAAAGAGCCAGAAGCTGCTGTTGGAAAAATATCAACAGCACCTCATCTATATGGCCCTCTGCGCTGAAAATGAAGACAAGGCAGAAAATAAAGAAAAAAAAATCTACCTAAGAGCTTTGGTCCTGTTGAGAAATGTGATTCAAATTACAACAACAGTGAGCTACAAACAGGGCCATTGTTTTCTTGTTCTGTAGAGTTAAAGGATATTCCATGTGGATTAAGAGATAAAGATCATATTATCACAAGTTTTTGGATTTTGGAAAGGTAGGGGAAAAGGAGAAAATATACAGCTGCAACTTAGTTTCTCTGAATATGGCAACATATTCCCAGCTCTTGAAAAATAAACTCTTTCAAAGTTCTGAGTCAATGCATAGCTCAGCAACGATGTTAAGCCAAAGAAGCCACATTCAACACTAAGAAATTGTACCCTGGAGTTTAACACACACACACACACACACACACACACACACACAAC
>NW_011138758.1:0-1062 GCF_000146605.3 Meleagris gallopavo
ACCCCATCAATTCCCTCCCCCCATTACCAGAGCTCTGTAGGGTCAGGCCGGAGAGATCTAAAACGGACAACACAGGTATCAACGAGGTATCAATGGGATTATCAATGGTTAGCTGCGTTACTCGTGGGATTTACCGGATTATTTATGGGATTAACAGGAACACAGATTGAGCTCATGGTATTAATAAGGGGATTAATATTAATAATAATAATAATAGGGTTATATTAACAACATATTAGGGGATTAATGGCATCAGTTGCACGTTACTGATGGGATTAATGGGATTACTGATGGATTCATAGGATTACTAATGGATTAATGACGGCGGTGGGATTAAGAGAGTTATTCACGGCGTTAATATGAATGTAGAGAAAATTAATGGGATTACTGATGGGTTAATAATGGGACTAATGAGATTATTGATGGAGTAATAGCATTACTGATAGATTATTAATGGGGGTAACGGGATTATTGATAGATTAATGGGATTAAGAGGACTAATAATGGGATTAATAAAAATGCAGGCGGAATTAATGGGGTTATTGATGGATTAATAACAGCATTAATGGGATTATTGATAAAATTACCAATTACTGATGATGTTAACGAGATAATTAACGAGATTAATGAAGTTAATGAGACAACAGATGGCATAAACAAAATCATTAACGGTTCTGAAGAGTTATTAGGAGCATCAATAGCGTAATTAACAGAAACAATGACATAGCCAATGGATTGCTGGGACTGCTAGAGGAGCCAGCGAAATTATTAACGCTACAAACGGGGTTACCGAGCTAATTAACAATGTTACTAACGGAAGTAACGGGCTTATTAATGGATTACTGACGGATAACTAATGGTCCTCAGTGGATTGGGAATGGGGCTGGGAGGAAAACGCGGCTGGGAATCGGGACGGGAACGGGATGGGGAACGGGGGATCCCACGGGAACGGCAGTGGGGGCGGGGCGGAAAGGCGGAGCGGATCCGGATGGGCCGGAATGGGAACGGGGAGAAGAACGGGGTCAGTGGGGGGAGGAAAAGGCGGAGCGGAATCCGGATGGG
>NW_011138758.1:2836-4940 GCF_000146605.3 Meleagris gallopavo
TGGGGGATCCTATGGGATAACGGGGGATGCGATGGAGCAACAAGGGACGGAACAGGGCAACACTGAGCCAACGAACACCCCAACCCCGCCCCCCCGCCCCCTCCTAACCCCAAATCCTCACCGATGCCGGGCGACACCACCCTCTCATAGTGATACGGGTTGACACAAACGCTGTCGCACTTGAGATCGAAAGCAAACTGGCAGTACTTGACGTGCTTCAATTCGTTCTTATGCAGGTCGGGCCAGCGCCACAAACGGGCGTAAATAACGTGAGGAAAACCTTTCCGGCCGGCCACCTGCAACCTCCCGTCTAAAGTACGTTGGATGGTGACGCATTTGCTGGGATGAGCCCCGTTGGTGGTGATGGCGGTGATGAGCGAATCCAGCTCGTCTTTTTTCTCTTTCAGTTTCTTCACCAGGCTCTCGATGGCCCGCTTGGCGAACGTTTCGCTTTCGCCGCCTTGCCGGTGACACATCAAGCTGTGGACGATGCTCAAGCAAGCGTCGTTGCTGCTCGGTGGGTTCGATATAGACATGGCGAATGAGAAAGCCGCTTGTTTGTTTTAATCGGGGATATCGCGATTTACGGGGCGGTTCCGGGCCGCTCGCGTCCCGCCGACACGGCCGGAGCTACGGCGCATGCGCAACATCCGGGGATTCCGCGGTTACATCCGGGTATCGGGAACTGTGCCCATGCACGACATCCGGGTACAGACGTGTTTCATCCGGGTATTGAAGGTAGTGTGCATGCGCAGTGGTGGAATGCGAATAGCACGCATGCGTAGCATCCGGGAATGGGAGGAGAACATCCTGGTATTGAGCGTACTGCGCATGCGTAGTAACGTAATGCGGAGACTACGCATGCGCAACATCCGTATAAGGGCATTTCATCCGGGGTATTGAAAATAGTGCGCATGCGCAACAGGGAAAGATGAGAATATTACGCATCCGCAACATCCGGGAAATTACAGGGAATATCCGGGTATTGCGTAAACAGCGCATGCGCAGTCATGGAGTGGAAACAGTACGCATGCGCAAGATCCGGGTAATTGGAAGGGACATCTGGTTAGTAAGGGTAGAGCGCATACAGTGGTGGAATGTGCCCATTACGCATGCGCAACATCCGGGAAACAAGACGAAGGATCCGGGTGTTGAGAAAAGGACGCATGCGCAGTGGTGAAGTCTGAGCAGTGCGCATGCGCAATATCCGGGAAACGACAGGGAACATCTGGGTACTGAACGTCGTGCGCAAGCATAAAAGTAGACTGCGGATACAGCGCATGCGCAACATCCGGGAAATGGAGGAGAACATCCGGGTATTGAGGGTAGAGCGCATGCGCAGTGGTAGAGTGGAGACAGTACACATGCGCAACATCCGAGTTATGTGAAGGGACATCCGGGTAATGAGTGACGGGCGCATGCATAGTAGTTGTAATAGATAAGAGTCTTTGTTCATTAAAATGAGTCCCAGAGTAGCTAGATAACAAATAACCAGGGCTAGGGGGATGGAGGTTGTAAAACCGCACCATCCGGCCTGGCAGGGCAGATTGCACAAATATGGCTAGCACAGCATTCTGTAGAGATCACCTTTAGGTCAAGGAAAATCCGCGAGGAGGATGAAGCAATCTTCCTCCTGTGGGAATCAAATGTTGTTTCTGCATTAGAATTGGATAATATATATTTTTTTATTTCATGATCTCCACTGTCATAGTTCTTTCTGGGAGTCTTTCTGCTTAACTTGGGGAAGATCTCTGATAGTTTACGTCACTTATCGTCTAGATAACCCGTCCCAGGGACGCACGCTCTGTATATAGGTGTATATAGGTGTATATATGTATATTTTGTCATACACACTGCAAGAATATCCTGCACCAGATCAAACCATAGAACAAGTCATGGCATGCCCGAGGAAGCGCCTGAAGAGACATCGGAAGGCCTGACATCATCCCCCGCCCCGGTGATCCTTGTTTAACGAAGACTTGGAAGCAAATCACCATATCAATAGGACAAGAAGAGCACTGAGACATCTTGGAAACGACAGGATGGCGACACCAGATAACAAACAAATTAACAACTAAATAACAAATGTAAATCCTCTGATAAG
>NW_011138758.1:5828-6726 GCF_000146605.3 Meleagris gallopavo
TTATATTAGCCAAGATCCTGGACACACACCCACACCACCCATCTATATATCTATTGACTATATACCATCTGTATATCCATTGATTAAACAATTGGCGAGCCAGGCAGGCCAAATCCACTTTACATCATGTCTCTCTTATGGAGTTTCTATAAATGGGTCAAGGGGGGAGAACACATTCCCCTTGATAAAATGATCCCCGGGCAGATCCCAGGGTTTCTGGGATCTCCTTATTATCAACTGGCAACTATAATTGAGAAATGGGGTCCCCTGCGTACTTTGGGGAATATTTCCCCAGTACGCTTAACAGAATACTTTCAGGGACTGGACAAAGATATCTGAACTACGAAAGAAGGATAATTAGCTGCATCCACAGTGGCATGGCCACTGTTGAATGCTTTAAATCAAGCAGAGACAAGATCAGATAACTTAGAAAGTGAAAATCAGCTACTAAAAGCTCGGATTGACAAATTGGAGCAAGAACTTAATGTATTGACGGGAAAAAAAACAATTTTACAGTCTCTAGGTCAGGTCTGTAGTATTTCAATAGATGATAGTCATACCTCTGAAGTAGTGGACCTGGTGCAAGAGGAAAGCAGGAGTTCCAAATCAGACCTAGAGATTCCAGTTATGGTGGATCCCCTGGAACTCCGTCCTATTATAACTCAAAAAACTAAAAAGGTACAAGATAGACCGGCAGGGGTGCCCCCTGACCAATGGCCCCTTGCCGAAACGCATTTGCATGTGACAGCCAGACCATACACTCCTACTGAATTAATGGACCTGGTGCAGCGATTTCGGCAGAGGCCGAGAGAGAGTATACCTGCATGGCTGCTCAGGTTATGGGATTCAGGAGCAGAAAGTGTTATGGTTAATGGGCCGGAAATGGCAAAGCTGGCCA
>NW_011138759.1:0-1113 GCF_000146605.3 Meleagris gallopavo
AGCCTGGCTCCACCTCTCCTAGACCCATTTAAGAGCTGACTAGCAGCAGGAAAGAATTTTATTCTGGAGATCCCTCCTTTGGAGTTTTACAGCAAGCCCAGGACAAAGGTAAGAACTCTATCTATAATTTTCTTCTTGGCATAATAACCTACTTAGCTGAACTCTTTAGTTCATTTCATAATTATAATATCTGCGTATTCATTGATTATACACTTGGCAAATCAAATATATTAAAATTTACGTCGTGTCCTTTCCATAGAAATTCTATAAATGGGGCAGGGGGGAGAACGATATCACCTTAAATAAAATGATTCCAGGGCAGATCATCCCAGGATTTGTGGGATCTCCCTATTATGAACTAGCAGTCATCGTTGAAAAATGGGGTTCCCTACCTTTTATGGGAAATATTTCCCCGTATCACACGGCAGATTACTTTCAGGGACTTAACAAAGATATACTGATCACAAAAGAAAGACAATTAGCTGCCTCCACAATGGCATGGCCACAATTAAATATTTTAAATCATGCAGAATGGAGGAATAATACTTTAAAGAAAGAAAACCAACTTTTGAAAGACCGTATCAAGAAGTTAGAGCAAGAACTTGGCATATTAACAGGGAAGAAACCAATTCTGCATCTTCCAGTAGGTCAAGTTTGTAACTTTTAAATAGACAATGACCAGACTCCTGAATCGACAGACTTGGTTGATCAGGAAAATAAAAAAATCTAATTCACATCTTGAATCTCTGATTTTGACAGATCCACTAGAAGTCCGTCCTGTCATAACTCAGAAAACAAAAAAAGTACAGGACAGACAGGCAGGGGTGCTGCCTGATCAGTGGCCCCCTGCCCAGACTCATTTGCACATAACAGCCTGGCCATACACGGAAACAGAATTGATGGATTTAGTACAGCGATTTTGGCAGAAGCCTAGAGAAAGTGTGCCAGCTTGGTTGTTAAGATTGTGGGATTCTGGGGCAGAAAGTGTTTTGGTGAATGGCCCGGAAATAGCCAAGTTGGCCACCGTGACTGTCCATCCTGCCTCTCGGGCAGAGGTTATATGTGGGTAATCAATATCTTAATGAAAACCATTCTATAATAGAATGGTTAATG
>NW_011138760.1:0-996 GCF_000146605.3 Meleagris gallopavo
CCCCCCTGTGCCCCCCAGGTGTGTAAGTACGACTTTGTGGAGGTGCGCAGCGGGCTGACCGCAGACTCGAAGCTGCACGGGAAGTTCTGCGGTGCAACGCGGCCGGCCGTCATCACGTCGCAATACAACAACATGCGCATCGAGTTCAAATCCGACAACACCGTGTCCAAAAAGGGCTTCAAGGCGCATTTCTTCTCAGGTACGGCACTCAGCCCTGCAGCCCTGCAACCGCGCATCCCTGCAGCACCGCAACGTTGCATCCCCACAACCACGCTGCCTCCCTGCAGCATTGCGTCCTGCAGCGCTGCATCCTCACGCCCCCACATCCCTGCAGTGTTGCCTCCCTGCATCCACACAGCCCTGCAGCATTGCATCCCTACAACCACACAGCCCTGCAGCACTGCATCCCCACATCCCTGCAGCACTGCGCCCCTGCATCCCCACAGCAACGCATCCTTACACCCCTGCAGCAACGCATCTGCTGCTGCTGCTGCACTGGGGCTGCCTGCATCTGGGGTGGGTGGTGGGTTTTGCGTTGCTGCCACTGCTGTGTCGCTGCTGCATTGCTGCTGTGTTGCTGCACTGCTAAGGGGACTCCATTGCTGCTGGGTGATGCGTTACTCCTGGGTGCTGTGCTGCCACTGAGTGCTGCATTGCTGCTGGGTGATGCACTGCTGCCAGGTGCTGCACTACTGCTGAGCACTGCCTTGCTGCACTGGTGCTCAGTTTTATGTGGATGCCATGCCGCACAGCTGATGCCACTGAGAACTGCATTGCTGCTTCTGCTGCATTGCTGCTGAGCGTTGCGCTGCTGGTGGTAGTGCTGCATTGCAGCTGAGTGCTGCACTGCTGGTGCTGCACTGCTGCTAACGGCTGCTGCACTGCCGCAGGCTGCAGTGTTGCTGCTGAGCGCTGCGTTGCTGCTGGGTGCTGCACTTCTCCTCTGTGCTGCATGGCTGCTGCTGCACCTTCTGTGCTCCCTCCCCCTCCCCCCCA
>NW_011138761.1:0-503 GCF_000146605.3 Meleagris gallopavo
AGGGGAAAAGGGTGGACTCTGGGTCTGGCTCTTCCTCCCCCTCCCTAGGTCACCGGCTGTAAATTGGCGCAGCCTTTCTGGGCATAAGGAAAAATACCAGTAGCCTGCCAAGCAAAACAATAGGTCTTTCCAGTGTTGAGCCATGTCCAGACAGTCTGGGCTGGTGTCCAGCTTCGAGCTGGCTCTTACTGAAGCCTCCCCTTGCTAGTGCTTTAATAGGAGGGAAAGGAGAAGCAGTGAAGAGTAATGAAATGGAGGAATGTCTGTGACATTTTTCTAAAAAGGAAAAATGTGGAGTTTCCAGTCAAACCGAAAGACTTATTGGGTTCGCTGGGAGGCTAAGTCCAGCTCCTCAGGACAAACTGCTAGATAAGGAAAACAATTTAGTCCCGAGTAATATTCACTTCAGGATGGTGCGAGCTCTGCCAGAAACTGTTTTGACTGCAGTGCTTTCATTGATTTTTTTTTTCTTCTTTCCAGCTCTCTGGTGAACCCGACCTGAT
>NW_011138762.1:0-1363 GCF_000146605.3 Meleagris gallopavo
TTCTCTCTCCTTATAAATTTCTGTTGATACCATATTTAGTAAATTACTTTGTTTCACCTCAGATTGTTGCCACTGTTTTCAATTATTTCGGGGTCCCCTATTTTCTTTTTCCGGGGGCGCGGATCCGCGGATCCCTCCGCCCTTCTAGTCACGGAACCGGGCCAAACCAGCCCGTAAACCGTTGACACGGTTCAAATGTTGGTCCGACCAGTTTATTACAAATCTTAATCAGGGAGAGTGGGGAAGGGAGGATGGACATTATTACGAATTAGGGTAATGGGGAAGGGTAGGAGGGTGATAGAAAAGATAGGAAAGAAGAAGCAAGGAGTCTTTGTAGGCAGCAAGAGGGTGTTAGTCACCACCATGGATCCAGTGTGGTTCATAGTTCAGTCACTGGTCTTCAGTAGTGGTGGGTCATCAGGCATTGTTGTTCTGTTGACGACGACGACAACAACGGTGACCATGGCGATGATGGCCCCTTTTCAATGCTTTCAAAGTGGTTGAGTGAGCTTTCCTTGGAGTGGCACCTTCTTGCTCTGGGATCTCAGCAGAACCTCCTTTGTTCCCACCTTCCAGGCCTTACCAGCAGATAAGAGGGAGCAGGGATGCCCATCTGCATCCTGTTTTTCACAGGACATGATGGTATAATTCTCCAATTTTCCCATACCAAGCTGGAGCTATTTAGTCACAGGCCAGATCTTCCACCAGTAAACACTCCTGAGCACTCTTTTCCGGAGGCAAGCAGCTCTGGAGGAAGGGGCTTTCAAATATTCCCAAAGTGATGTCGATTGTCACACGGTAGCACCCATTATTGGGCTCCTCAACAAGTCAATCAGAGTCTTATCACAAGAAATACCTCAGGAAGCAAGCTTTGAGCCAAAAAAAACAAAGAAGGATTCTCACACCATCCTGTGGCTCAAAGATTACTTGAAATGAAACATAAGTGACCCTCCACAGTGGTGAGGAAAAGAAAAGGGAGAAAATGAAGACAGCAAACAAGCAGGAGGGAAGGAGGAGGGGAAGATAATCGTTACACAATTACTACAAAAGATTCCTTAGGCATGGTTATAAATATTGCCCTGACCTGTTGTACTTGTCCATCATCAGTTGAAGTGGTTACAAAGTACATGGAGGATACAACACGTTGTATAAGTTGAATAAAACATGGAATCATACAAGGTACAAACATAAGAGTTGCAACAACACACAGTAGATAAAATAGGATACGTTTGATCCATGGGCCACCTGGAAGCCAGGAAAAGAAGTCAAAGTCTAGGCCTTGCCAGGTTTGGACTGGAACATGGGCTATTTTCCGTATACCCTGGTGTCACGGAGTTAACGAGATCAATCTACACCCGTGACA
>NW_011138763.1:0-869 GCF_000146605.3 Meleagris gallopavo
CCTTCCCCTTTTGATCTCCTGAGGAGAAAGAAGCATTGTTCTTTACTCCAAAGAATATCTTTAATGAGCCTCTGCACTAGTTTAGAAGTAAGGTGTGTGGAGTATCTCTGAAAATAACTTTCTAGAAAAAGAATCATTTTTTTTTTTAAGCTTGAAGCTCAGAGATGATTACTTTAATGTGAATAGTAGAAGTGGAATTGAAATTTTCTGGGATTAAGGAAGGTGATTATTTGGATGTGATAGGCTTTGTAGGGTTACCCCTACAAAGTTTTCTTTTTGGGTTGGATAGAATGCTTTCCTCTATGCTGAAATTTTAATTCTTGTGGCAGCATACATGGTTAAAAAAAGAAAAAAAACAAAAACAACCAACCAAAGAAAGAAACAAAAAAAAACCAACCCAAAAACATATGCACGCACATCTTGCTTCCTATGAGGCTTTTGGAAATATTCATTCACCTGGCATAGTTTTAAATTAGGGATAGTTTAGTGAATCTGAGCTATATTTATTGTGTAGTTTAAATTGAATCCTCCAATTCTAAAGAAACTTCAATTGTACGCAGGCTATGGCTGACTGGATTTGGATGAACTGATTATACTGATGAAATCTGAACATTATTTGTAGGGATCAGATGTTTGGTGTCTTCTTGTGAGTTTGTGCAGTGATTGCTGTATTGTTTGTGTGTAGAACAGTACAGAAATTAAGGTTTCTTCCTACTTAAGGTTCCATCCATGGCTGATGAGTTACTTAGAGGTGTAATATCCAGTAGCTGTGTTTGGTTGATGGGTAGTGATTTATTTAGTTTTGAATGTTTTGTTTTGTGTGTGTGTGTGTGTGTGTGTGTGTGTCTGTGTGTGTGTTTCTTTTTTTT
>NW_011138764.1:0-696 GCF_000146605.3 Meleagris gallopavo
CAGCGGTGTGGGCTGCAGCGGTGTGGGCTGCAGTGCTGTGGGTTGCAGCGTTGTGGGTTGCAGCGCTATGGGCCGCAGCAGTGTGGGCTGCAGTGGTGTGGGCTGCAGTGCTGTGGGTTGCAGCGTTGTGGGTTGCAGCGCTATGGGCCGCAGCGGTGTGGGCTGCAGCGGTGTGGGCTGCAGTGCTGTGGGTTGCAGTGCTGTGGGTGCAGCCCCCCCCACCTCTCCCTCCCCACAGGACTATGAGCTGCAGCTCATCACCTTCACGGCGCAACTGGAGCCGCAGGCGTCGCCTGCCAAGAAGGCCAAAGTGCAGTCAGCATCAGACAGCGTCATCCAGGAGGTGAGGCTGCAGGGAATGCAGCAATGCAGGGCTGGGAGTGCAGGGAATGCAGTGCTGGGGTGCAGAGAGCGTAGCTGTGCAGTGCTATGGATGCAAGGAGTGCAGCACTGCGGGGCTGGGAGTGCAGGGAATGCAGTGCTGGGGTGCAGAGCGCGCAGCTGTGCAGTGCTATGGGTGCAAGGAGTGCAGCACTGCGGGGCTGGAGGTGCCAGGAATATAGTGCTGGGGGTGCAGGGAATGCAGCACTGCAGTGCTGGGGGTGCAAGGAACGCAGGGCTGGGGGTGCGTGGAATGCGGGGCTGGGGGTGCCCAGAGTGCAGCACTGCAGGGCTTCAGGGCTGGGAGTGCAGGGA
>NW_011138765.1:0-773 GCF_000146605.3 Meleagris gallopavo
AAGGGGAATAAAAAATAGAAATAAAATAATAAAATTAGAAACAAAATAGAAAATATTAGAACACTAATAGCAGAGTAATAAAAGGAGAAGAAAATAAGATGGAAGGTGTAAATAGAATAAAAAGAATGAAAAATGAAAAGGAAAAATGAAAAGTCAACTAAAATAAAGGGGGAAAATGTAAAATAAATGAAATAAAGCAATAAAAATGAGTAAAAGGAAATTTTAAAAGTTAATAAATAATAAAAGAGAAAAATAAAATGAAACAAAGCGAAGTAAATAGATAAAATAAAAATAAATTAAAAACATTAAAAGTCAAGTAATATATTAAGAAAATAAAATAGAGAAATAAATAAAATAAATAATAAATTGAATAATAAACAGCTAATTAAATAGTAAATAAAAATAAATCACGTAATAAGTTGATACACAGCAATAAATTGTAATAAATGAAATAATAAATAAAAAGTAAATCAAGTAATCAATTACTACAGTCAAAAGGAAACAAAAAAGAAAGTCAGTAATATAAAACTGTAGAATGAATAAATGATTAAAAATTAATTGAATGGATGAAGTAAAAATGTGGAGAGTAAGAAGTGAATAAAAGTAAAATACATAAAGGGAATAAAGGGAAATAAGCTTTGAAAGGGGATCTATAAATGAAGTCAATATGAGAGGAAAATATGTAACTAAATGTGAAAGGGAAAAATATAAATAAAAGAGAAAAATAAAAGAAGGAAGAAGGAAAAATAATAAAATAAAACTTAAAAAAGTAG
>NW_011138766.1:0-1158 GCF_000146605.3 Meleagris gallopavo
AAATGTTTCTCAACTTTTTTTGGCTTGAAAATAATAAAATTAATGAAGTACATGGGACAAGTTGGAAAACAGATCAGTGCTTTACAGCTGAAATGACATTTTCATGAGCATCATTCCATAGCGAGCGAGCTAACATTTATAAACCTCACATACACTTGGAAATGGGATATCTGCAGTGGGATAACAGTGAAAACAGTAAAGTGACAGAGAACCACTGTATGAGTTATATCCCTCCACCACTACATGAGGAAAAGGACGAATTCTGTCATTCTAGTTTTGTTTTAGACAGCTAAAAACACATCCCTAAAGTTTTGTTAAAACCCCTAGCAGACTTCAAGACCAACAGTTTAAACATCTACTGAGGTTTCCAGCAATTTAAGTACCTCTGACATTTAATAGACATTGTGCAGAGGATGCCCTTTTCCCTTCTCTCCCAAACATGTGCACAGTGGTATTTCCTTATTTAACAAATACTCAGTTCTTGGCCTAAATAAACACAGGCATAATAATTAAGCAGTCACAATTTAACTCCTATTAGCAAAAGATAAAGGTAACATCTTGAGAATAAAAAATAAACCGTCCAAATTAAATTTACACAGACAGATAAGACAACGAAGACACAGTTTGGAATTTGAAAGCAAAGCAAATATGGTAATGAAAAAGATCAGAGTCATTCTGGCATAAAACAGAGACAATAACAGGAAGGAAAACGAGGAAGATAGCAGAAAGGACACAAAGCACTGGAAGACACTGGTAAAAGGGCTGATGCTGTTCAGGAATTGGAGTCAGTGTGACAAACTTCTTCACTGTCTATACCACTGCTTATACCAACCAGACAGTTTTTTGGTATGGAAAAGTCTACCAGAAACAAGGATTCCAGAACTGAAAAGAATGTGTGACCTCTCCACTAGACTGCTTACTACTTGTATTCGTGTCCAATCAAATAATACATTATCTCTAATCTGGCTGTAATACATAAAATGGCAGTAAACATCACATACATAGAAATACTTATTAGAATTACTTATACAAGCAAGAACACAAAAGCTTCCTTTAAAAGATCTTACTACACCAAAACAGTAAGTGGTTAATATTACACATTTACAAGAGAATTAATCAGTTTTGTAGTGTATTTGAAGTCTTGTCAGATGCACGTAA
>NW_011138767.1:0-912 GCF_000146605.3 Meleagris gallopavo
CATCACCTCCACAACGTGTCACCTCCACGTAGTGTCACCCCCAAAATGTGTCACCTCCCCCCCATCACCCCCAAAATGTGTCACCTCTACCTGCTGTCACCTCCCTCATGTGTCACCTCCTTCCCATGTCACCTCCACCTGGTGTCACCTCCAAAATGTCACCTCCACAACGTGTCACCCCCACAATGTGTCACCTCCCCCCTGTCACCCCCAAAATGTGTCACCTCTACCTGGTGTCACCTCCAAAACGTGTCACCTCCTTCCCATGTCACCTCCACCTGGTGTCACCTCCAAAACGTGTCACCTCCCCCCCGTCACCCCCAAAACGTGTCACCTCCCTCCCATGTCACCTCCACCTGGTGTCACCTCCAAAATGTCACCTCACCTCCACAACGTGTCACCCCCATGTGTCACCTCCAAAATGTGTCACCTCCCCCGTGTCACCTCCCCCATGTGTCACCCCTCCCCCGTGTCACCTCCACCTGGTGTCACCCCCAAAATGTGTCACCTCCCTCCCATGTCACCTCCACCTGGTGTCAACCCCAAAACGTGTCACCTCCCTCCCATGTCACCTCCACCTGGTGTCACCTCCAAAATGTCACCTCACCCCCACAACGTGTCACCTCCAAAATGTGTCACCTCCTCCATGTGTCACCCCTCCCCCTTGTCACCTCCACCTGCTGTCACCTCCCCGCGTGTCACCTCCACAACGTGTCACCTCCACGTAGTGTCACCTCCCCTGTGTCACCTCCCCCATGTCACCCCTCCCCCTTGTCACCTCCACAACACGTCACCACCTGCTGTCACCTCCCCCTGTGTCACCTCCCCCGTGTCACCCCCAAAACGTGTCACCTCCACCTGGTGTCACCTCCAAAACGTGTCACCACCCCCCGTCACCCCCAAAATGTGTCA
>NW_011138768.1:0-848 GCF_000146605.3 Meleagris gallopavo
TTTTTATTTTTTCCTCCCCTCTCCAGCCTACTGTGAGCTAAAAACTATGTATTTTGAAGCAGAAACTTACATGCAGTTTGTGAATAACAGTTTGGTCACATGAATCTATGTTTCTGCTTATTGAAAGGGAAGATGAAAGAAAAGAAAAAACAAACCTATTTTCAGTGCTCTAAAGCTTTCTATCCACAGTTCTTAGCTTAATGACACAGTAATCAGATAGATGAAGTCTAGAACTCTGCAAAATTCTCTAAACCAATTATTAAAAATATACTTTAAAATAAGCACTTACTCTTCTAGCAAACTTTTGCAATTTATTCTAGTTTCCAGAGATAAAACTTTGAAGTTAAATTCTATGTCTTTATCTTAGAAGAAAGAAGGAGAAGGAGAAGAAGAGATCAAAGGGGATAAAAAGTAATTTTGGTTAAGTAACTGCTTCCTTTTAATAACCTCCAACACCTACAGATATTATAACTGGAATCCTTCTAGTTCACTTCTGAATTACAGAATTTTCCTTTTACACCAAAAGGAGAGATCTCTTGGCAATTAACAGCTGCTGAATCTTTAAGCTCTTACTCAGCTGAAAAGAACCAGTAGACATAGACCTTTTCTATGTAACAGGGACCACTCAGATATTCAGATACTCATGAACAAAAAGCTGACAGGGAAGGACTGGGCCCAGACTACATACAAATAAAAATGTTTAATAACTGACTAAATCTTCTTTCTTATATGGCACATGCAGATTTAAGTAAAAAGTAAGTTTTAAGTGGTTACATACCAACAAACTCTTTCATCCACACAGACAAAAATGAATTTAAATACTTTTAATGCAGTGAAAAAATATGGTG
>NW_011138769.1:0-779 GCF_000146605.3 Meleagris gallopavo
ACACTGATCTGCTGAGTTCAGTGGCCTTTTAAAGGAAAGCCTTGATTTTCCCCTTAAAAGCAAAGTGTTCTTTTTGATCTAGCCCTCTACTTCAACAACAACATCAAAAAACAAAAAAGAAATTTCTTCCTGAATGTATTGTTATATTTTGATGAATATTTAATGAAAGATAATGTAGAATTTATACCTTTTAAGTTCATGTGTTTTTATAGCTCTGCCTTGTTTTCCATTTCAGCTCATGTCCTTTTGTGGTCAAATAACATGAGAATTTAGTAACTGCGTATTTCAAGGGTCCATGTAAGCCCCCAAATTCTTCATATCATTTTCCCTTCTCCAAACACTGAGAAGTTCCAATTTGGTCCAGTAACCTAAACAAAATCTGGAACTCAGCATCTAATTGCCTTTTTGGCCTGTTGTTTTGCAGAAGTGCCAAATGAAGACTGTCATTTGCTTCCCAAAGGCTTGCTAAATTTTCAGCACAGATGATGGGGAACAACAAAAGCTGCTAATCAACAGGAAGATTTAATCAACATTTTGGTTTGGGGAATTTGGGTATATCTTTGATTCTTAGTGAAAAAATAGTCCACAATTTTTACAATCTCATAAAAAAAAAAGACATAAAAATACAAATAATACTGTTCCTAAAGTGATTTTTAGAGGCATTTTTCAACCATGGCTCTCTTTGCATGAAAAATTTTATTCACTTCCACTTCCATGGGAGATTGTTCTTTATCAATATATTGGTCTCCCAGATAGTATTTTTAAGACTGTCTGTTATA
>NW_011138770.1:0-1250 GCF_000146605.3 Meleagris gallopavo
AAACACAGCATCTCCAGAACCAGCCCCATCTCCAAATACAACACTCCCAGAAACAGCCCCCATCCCAAAACCCAGTACCCCCAGCATTATTGCCCCATCCCCAAACCAAGGACCTCCAGAACCAGCCCCATCGCTCAACCCAGCATCCCCTAGAACCAGCCCCCATCCCCTGTACCCCTCCACCCTCCCACCCATCCACAGCCCTGCATCCACCCAACCCCTCACACCCCAGGATCACCCCACCCCTCCACACCCCCAGACCCCACTCCTCTCCCCATCCCACACCGGTGCTGTGCGGCCATCGTAGGGTCGCACGGCGGAGTAGGGCAGCTCCTGGGGGAAGCGGGCAGTGAGCACAGCCTCGTGGGCATCGTCCCCATCCCGCTGCGGCTCCGTGGGGTCCGAGGGCATGTTGGTGACATGGATCTCCAGGGCCACGTCCTTCTGGTCGCTCATGGCGAAGATAGCGGTGCCATCCGCACCCCTGTGACAGCCCCTGTGAGCTCCCCGTGCTGGGTGGGATGGGGACAGTGTGGGGACAACGCTCACTTGGGTAGGGGCAGGAAATCAGCATCTCCCAGGCGGCTGCAGAACTGGAAGCGCAGCTGCAGGTTGCTCTGGCAGATCTTGTCATCCCCGCAGCCCTGCTTCAGGAAGTGCACCTGCAAAGGGAAAAGCGTAGGATGGAACACCTGGAGCTGGCCCCATAGCCGGCCCTACAGCCGGCCCCTCACCTCTGTGCGGTGGCTGCTGGGTTGCTGTGGGCTGAGCACAGGGGGCAGGGGGGGCAGGGTGGCACTTCGGCTGCGCCGTGGTGTCCCAGCCCCCTGGATGCCATAGGCAAGGGTGACGGTGATGGGGCGCAATTTGTCACGGATGCTGTCCTGCAGAGCAAGCAAAGGTGAGGAGGGATGCAGGATGGGGATGGGGGTGAGTATGGAGATGGAGACAGGATGGGAATGGGAACAGGGATAGGGATGGGACAATGGGGATGTGGATAGGATGGGGATAAGGGCAAGGATAAGAGTGGGGCAAGGTGGGAATGGGGATAACAGGCACTCACCTGGAGCTGGAAGGTGGCAGTGGTGCAGGTGCGTGCGTGCTGCCGGGGCAGCTCCACGGTGTGGGAGAACTGGTGCTCAGGATCCGAGGGCCGACGGCCCAGGAAGGTGACACGGGGGGGGTGACCCAACCGTCGGCGCTCCGTGTCGGCATCAAACACGTATTCCAGCACTGGTGGGAGATGGATG
>NW_011138771.1:0-895 GCF_000146605.3 Meleagris gallopavo
TTTCTTTTTCCTCTATGGTAATCTTTCCAAGACTTACATCCAAAATACCAAAATCTTTTTCATATATGGAAGCATAGACAACCCTGACAGACAGACCACAGTTAAAAAAAAGAACAGAAAAAAAATGTCTTGCAAATAATTGAGTATTTAAACAAAAACAAGCACAAAAACAAAGAAATAATCTTCACAATGTCTTTCAGATGCAAAAATCAGTCCTGTGAATAAAGTGAATAATATTCCATTTATGCAAAGGTAAAACTAAAGAGGACAAAGACAGAGAGGCTCAAATCCATATATGCAAAACCTTGCAAAGAAATGCATGAGTTTTCAAGATAAATCATAATTTAATGCATGATCACACTTAGGTTTACAGTGCTGTTTTCACCGTAATAGACACATACAGAAAATACAGTCACAATTAATGTGCCTTCTTATTCCAGGCACATCTAGAAAAACAAGACTAATGCTAAATCCTCTTTTGTAGACACACCCTATCTCACACTTTGCTTGCTTATATCCTGGTTGTTCTACTATTGAAACTAAAAAAAAAAATAAGATCTCTGTAAAGAGAAAACTATCTGATGGTGATTGCTGATTTACCATAGTTCTTTTTAATATATTAGATTATTGAAGGCTGTGTAGCCCTTCAGAATAGATGTTCTCACTAAAAGATAGATTTATACAGACATTTTATATGATGAGCTGTTTGGACATAATTAGTTGCTTTAGTTCATTTAACATCTGACAGAAAGTCATGAAAATAAACTGACTGCAAGACTTTTAGAATATAAGATCCCATTTAGTAAACAAACAAACAAACAAACAAACAATAGGGGCTGAAGAAATCAATTTCATAGTAAAGTGAGTAATGATCACAAGAGGAAAAAAAAAAAAT
>NW_011138772.1:0-1004 GCF_000146605.3 Meleagris gallopavo
GCCGCTCCCCGGGCTCAGCGTCTCCACTTTGGTGATCACCGGCAGCTCCGGGGACGCCGTCTCGCTCTTGATCACCACTTTTTTCTCGGAGGCCGAGGAGGAAGAGGACGAGGAGGAAGCTTCCTTGGGAAGGTCGGCGCCGGGCAGCCCGGGAGGTTTGGGCTGCTCCTTCAGCAGCCGCTCCCGGGCCTCCTCCTTCTCCTTGGACACGTCCTTCTTCTTGAAGCGTCTCCGGCGCCGCAGGAAGCTGCCGTTTTCGAACATGTTATAGGAATCGGGGTCCAGGGTCCAGTAGCTGCCCTTGCCCGGCTTCTTGTCGTCGCGGGGCACCTTGACGAAGCACTCGTTGAGAGACAGGTTGTGACGGATGCTGTTCTGCCAGCCCTGCTTGTTCTCGCGGTAGAAGGGGAAACGGTCCATGATGAACTGGTAAATCCCATTGAGCGTGATCTTCTTATCGGGGGCGTTCTGGATGGCCATAGTGATGAGGGCGATGTAGCTGTAGGGCGGCTTCACCAAGTCCTTGGGGGCGGCGGGTTGGTGCGGGTGGTAGGGGCCGTAGGATCGCCCCATGCCCGCCGCGTACTGCTCGGCATGGCCTGAATACACGCTCATGGGGTTGCCCATGCCGCCGTACGTCCCCGCCGTCCGGTAGTAGTTCTGCTCGCTTAAATAGGGCACCACTCCCAAAGCGTTGGGGTCCGAGACGGAATAGCGAGCCTGCATCATGGAGAGGAGGAGGAGGAGGAAGAGTGCGAGAGGAAGGGCCTCACCCTCTGCGGGGAAGGAAGAGGGGAGAGAGACAGAGCGAGCCTCGGCTGCGATCTCAGTCCCAGCGGCACCGCAGCAGCATCCTTGGGGCAGCCGGGGGCAGGCGGGTCGCTCCCTCCCTCGTTATGACTGTGATTCTGACGGGCACACCTAGAGGGAGGGAGGAGGGGGCGGGGGAAGGAGGAGGCTGCTCTAGCAAGAAAGAGAAATTAAAAAAAAAAACAAACTAAACT
>NW_011138773.1:0-1258 GCF_000146605.3 Meleagris gallopavo
TTATTGAAGGGAATAATATTCTCAGTTTTCATAGTACTTGCACTGTCTATGGTTTGGATTATACAAATAAGTATTTCCCAGCTCACTTAACACTTAGTTTACAACACTTAAAACATTGTGTACAACTCCCAAAAGCCCCACTCACCAAAGTCACCCCATGAGCACCTAATGATATTTCCATGAGAACTGAATGAGGTTCAACAAGACTAAGTGCAAGATATTGCACTTGGGTCTGGGCAAACCCAGATACGTGTACAGACTGACAGCAAAAGTTACCGAGAGTAGCCCTGCTGAGAAGGACTTGGGACTCTGGTGGATGAAAACTTAAATGAGCCAGCAGTGAGTGCTTGCAGCCTCGGAAGCCAACTATATCCTGGGCTGCATCAACAGAGAGGAGGACTGCAGGATGACAGAGGTGATTGTCCCCCTCTACTTTGTTCTCATGAGGCCCCTTCTGAAATATTGCATCTAAGCCCAGGGCCCCAGCACGAGAAAGATATGAAGCTGTTGGAATGGGTCCAGAGGAGGCAACAAAGATGATCAAAGAGCTTAATATTTGCATTTTTAATATATAATTTTAAATGTCTTATTTCAGTTTTGTTAAAAGTTTAACACTTTTAAAATGGATAATATATCATACTTCTTGTTTACTTTGTTTTAAATCTTCAGTAAAATTTGTGAAGTGTAGACTGTCCTTTTTCTTCCTTTTTACTTTTTCTCTAGAGAAAAGAAAGTATTTTTATTCTGCATTAAACTACATTTGAGGCAAAGTATCAGATACATCAGTCAAGGTCACATAAAGAAATGTTATTCTGTTCATATATTCAGTGAAGTGTGTTTAAATGATAAACACTTCACATTAGCCAACCTTTCTGAAGAATTTGTTCTTACACATACAGCAATGCTCCTTGAGGTCTTTAAGTGTTTCCATAGTGAAACATCACTATGCAGTAAGGGCTAATTTGTTAACTCTCATATCAGCATTTTAAAATGCAGAAAAATTGGGGTGAATGAAAGATTGTGCTGGAATCTAGCAAAAAAAAGGAGCATTCAAGCTTTAACCCAGTAATGGAGAGAGAGAGAGAGAGAGAGAGAGAGAGAAATCTTGTATGTATTTCTGAGATTTTGTTTAGATCTTTTTGTGTACTGAATGACGACAATAGTAGAAGACATTTTGATTAGTTTGTGATGACGTGAGAAGAATTCTGCTTTTCCCTACCATACTTTAAATTTAAAATCTTAAAGATGGACACTCATT
>NW_011138774.1:0-849 GCF_000146605.3 Meleagris gallopavo
CAGACATTGATCTTTACTAGTGTACTAGCGGGAGGAAAGAAATAAGCTTTATGAGGAATACAAAAGAGTTAATGAGGTCCCTTGAGGTCAGTCAATTACCTCCTGCTATATTTCTTGTACTTTTTTGGGTTGGAACAGAGGTTAGAAGGGCAGAAAGCACTCCTGGGATGGCTGCCCCAGAAGGATAGTGGATGGACTTACTGCAAGAAGATGGCACTGATGTGTGAGAGGTGGATCTTCAACCCCAGCTCCTTCACTCTATCAGATCACTCACTAGTAGATATATAATCAGTGAGGACTTCTATCCTCATCTATTATTATTCCCGTATCCGGTGTCAAGGCTGTCCCAAAGACCTTCAGGCTTGCAGCTGACACAGGGCTGACCCTGCCAGGACAGCACTCCTGGAGGTTGCTGTCTCTTGTGGGAGAGATGTGGCTGGGGCTAGAAACTCAAAGAAGGGAGGAGGGAGCCTGATGTGTTTTTTTGGCTTGATTTTTTACCAAAGGTTTTCATTGATGGATGCTGAGTAAGCTCCTCACTTCAGTGACCCCATTTGCAGAGGGCAATGGATAGATAATTAAAGAGTCTTTTCCTCACACATGTCTATTTTATCCCTATCTAACCTTCCCCCATGTCCTGGGAAAGGTTAACCAGTGTAGAATTGAAGTGCAAAAACTCTTTATATAAATCACTGGTTTGGCAGACTGAGAGGCCTCAATCTTGATAACACAAATCCTTGTGCTATTTTTTTTTTCATTTTCATTTTTTATTTCGTTTTTTCTATTTGAAATAAAAGGTGTCAGACAACCGAGTACTCTCTCGCTTTTTCTTTTTATCATTCTGGCTTA
>NW_011138775.1:0-488 GCF_000146605.3 Meleagris gallopavo
GATTTCTATGACAGAGGATGAAACACTAAGAACATTTTTTTGAAGTGGATCCTCCAACTTCTGGTGTGTAGCTACAGTAATTTGTGGGTGAAGAAAATATTTGGGTACTGAAGAGTTGCCAAGATACTGTTTAACAGGGAATTGCAGTTTAATTAGCACTTATCAGCCATTAACAAAAATTGTTTTCAATTTGACCACTCAGGGTAAAGTGTGATTCAGGCTCAGTTGGTTGGTGCTGTGTGGTCTGCTGGACATATGCTACTAGCTTCTTGTCCACAGGCAGAAGCTTTTGAGGCCACTTGTCTCTTTTTAGTGAAGATGAGATGTCATCTTCAACTGGGACAACGTGGAGGGAATTTGCATTAGCTAGAGGCAAATGATTTGACTCGAAGTTACTGCAGAAAGATGGATTAGAATTTATCTCTACAATCTCGTTTGCTGTGATTTTTTTTTATTTTTTTTTTAGGAAAAGTGCCAAAAACTTAAAA
>NW_011138776.1:0-852 GCF_000146605.3 Meleagris gallopavo
TTGGAGGGTGGGCAAGGGGAACGGCCCCCCCCACGACCCCCTGCTGAGGAGCTCACGGGGCCTTCGCAGTCCCCCCAGCCTGTCAAGGGGATGGAGGAGGAAGGGCAGAGATCACCCTCCCCTCCAGAAAACCCCTCAGAGAAGGCGGTTGGTGACAGAGACTCCCTCAGTGCCGTGACCTCTGCCCGGGAGCTGGCTGCCCGCCTGTGTGCCCTTCTGCCACAGCCCGCCGAGTTCAGGGGACGTGTGCTGGCAGAGGAGAGACGCCGTACATTGCTGGCCGTCCTGCTGGAGCATCACCACACCCTGCCTGACCTGGCCACTCTCCTTCCCCACAAAAGCGTGGGGGCCGCAGGGGGACTCTCCCACGTACAGCCCCCTGTGCCGCCCCCTGCCTCCCAGCCACCCCCAGGGCTTAGCACTGCTGAAGCTGACCTGCTTCCCCAGCCTGTGCAGAGCAGGGACCCAGCACTCCATCACAGCCACCCCCCCACACCCCCACAGGCCATCACTCAGGTGAGTGCCCCAGAAAACATTGTTTCCCCCAAACACCTTTTCGTCTCCTCAAAAGAGGTGATGCCTCCCCAGATAATCAACTTTTCCCTGCTGCCAAACTTGCTCTCCTCCTGCAGTCACCAACTTCTCCATCCCAATTCTCTCCTCCTGTTTTCAACACTGAGACGAAGAAGAGGCAAGTGAGTATCCAAACAGGGGTGACCCCATCCCCCATGTCAGGAGGAATTGATTTATGCTCCCCTCCCCCCAGAGCTTGTTCCCCTGGATGTCAGAGGATGAGGATGACGCACATCCTGAAAACCTAGCTCCGCAGTTCTGGGTCCGGACCCCCCCACC
>NW_011138777.1:0-488 GCF_000146605.3 Meleagris gallopavo
AATCATAAAATCTAAAACAGATTTTCAAGATTTTGTTCACAGAACTGATAAGCATTAAAATGTGGACCCATGAGTTTCACTGCATTTTTCTAACTATATACTGTATCTATGGGTGATAACCTTCA
The DNA here is from genome assembly GCF_000146605.3 of Meleagris gallopavo. Lineage (NCBI taxonomy): Eukaryota > Metazoa > Chordata > Aves > Galliformes > Phasianidae > Meleagris > Meleagris gallopavo. The sequence continues at coordinate 126 of NW_011138777.1, forward strand.
GACAATTAATGGGTATTTGAATTCTCATAGTTTTTAGGGGTTTAGGGTGGCATTTCAGTTGTTTGCTCCTTACACTGCTGGCAAGTGCTTAATTATCCTATTAGTCATAGTAACCATTAGTTTAAATTAACACATCCTATATGCTAATTTTAGTAAGTGAGTTTTAGAGACATTAGGTTCACTTCACTCTTCGATACCTTCAGCCGAGCATTTCCCATGACATCCATTTCAGTCTGCAGCCTTTCTGCTTTCTGAACAGATGCTTGGTTATTAAGTAATAAAACTTGAAAGGTGATAGTGGTATGTTTAATTTACAAGGCTTTTAAAATTATAGGTAAAATGCCAGCAATCAGATGATCTTAA
>NW_011138778.1:0-727 GCF_000146605.3 Meleagris gallopavo
GTGACGGAAGAGCATCCCGACGGGCCGCCATGGCAACCGGGTGCCGGCTGCATCCATACGGCCCCACAGCCTCATATCTCTGCATCCCACTGCCCCGTCATCCCAGTATCCCGTGATCCCATCATCCCAGCACCCCCACATCCCGTTATCCCTGCATCCTGTTATCCCAGCATCCCAGCACCCTGTTATTCCACTATCCACTTATCTCAGCATCCCATTATCCCGGCACCCCTGCTCTCAGCATCCTCACATCCCGCTATCCCATCACCCCAGCACCCAGTTATCCCATTATCCCATTATCCCATTATCCCAACATCCCAGCGTCCTGTTATCCCAGTATCCCAGAACCCAGCATCCCATATTTCTGCTCCCCCTTTCCCCTTCAGAGGATGCCAAGAGCCCCCAAAACACGCAGGGACGGACGTGGGGAGGGGGGCACGCAGGGCACCGTGCAGCCCGGGGTGGGGGCCGTCCGGTTCCCTCCTGGCTGAGAGGGGAAACTGAAGGTGCAGAAACGGCAGCGCCGTGCCTCAGTTTCCCCTCTCGACCGAGGGGGCGTGGCCTCGAGAGACGCGGGCGTGGCCTCGCAGGCGAGGGCGGAGCTAGAGGAGGCGTGGCCACAGACATTGTGGGCGCGGCCTCGGGGATCACTGACCGGAGCCTGGCGAAGGGGCGCGGCCAAAACCGGAAGCCGAGGGGCGTGGTCACGTGCGGTCTGGCCGCGGAG
>NW_011138779.1:0-971 GCF_000146605.3 Meleagris gallopavo
CCCCCCCGGGTCCTCCAGTGCCCCTTGGGGGGGCGGAGCCTCCGCGGGAGCTGTGAAGGCGGGGCTTACCGTGAGCCACGCCCCCTGAACAAACCCTCCAGCCAACCAGGCACCGGGAATGGGTAGGGGACGGGGCTCGAGGCAAAGGAGGCGTGGTTTGTTGACAAGGGGCGTGGCTTAGCACGAAAACGAGTTGTTATAAAGGAGGCGTGGCCTGAGATCGTAGGGGCGTGGTCTTCTGAAGTAATGGGCGGGGCTAATTGGGAAGTGGGTGGGGCTTTGTACAATGGGCGTGGCTTGGTTAATGGGGGAGGAATCTCTATGATACATGGACACCCCACCCCATTGGGACACCCTGACCCCATAGGAACCCCATAGGGGCACATTGACCCCATAGAGACACACTGAACCTATAGGGATCCCATAAAAACACACTGACCCCATAGGGACCCCATAGGGACGCACCGAACCCATAGGGACCCCATAGGAACCCCATAGGGACACCATAGGGACACAATGATCTATAGGGATCGTATAAGAACACACTGACCCCATACAGACCCCATACAGACCCCATAGAGACCCATTGACGTCATACAGACCCCATAGAGAAACACTGACCCCATAGAGACCGCATAGGGACACACTGACCCCAATGAAATCCCATAGGGACACAATGACCCCAACGAATCCCATAGGGACACACTGACCCCATAGAGACCCCATAGGAACACACTGACCCCATAGAGATCCCATAGGGCCACACTGACCCTATAGGGACCCCATAGGACCACACTGGCCCCATAGGGACCCCATAGGAACACACTGACCCCATGGGGACCCCATAGGGATGCACAGATTGGGAGCAAGGGGGCGTGGCTTTAACAAAGGGGGCGTGACTTATGCAGAAAAGGGGGCGTATCCTCACCGCGGTTTAGGGGCGGGGCCAGGCCCGAAGTCCCGCCCCCCGT
>NW_011138780.1:0-760 GCF_000146605.3 Meleagris gallopavo
GGGCGTGGGGGGGGTTGTGTTGTGGGGACAAAGGGGACAGGGGAACAACAGGATATAATGCTGCAGGGATGTGAGAACAGGGACAAGGAAGGGAAACAGGGAAAGAGATGAAAAAGAGGACAGGAAAAGTAATAGGGGAACAAAAAAGGGGACAGGGATTGGGATACTGGGATGACAGGCTGGGGACAATGCTGCAGGGACAAAGGGACAGAGGGACAAAGGGATGGGGACAATGACACAGGGATGACGTCAAAGGGAAGAGAACAACGACACAGGGAAGTGGACAGGAGAACGATGAGGACAGGGACAAGGGAGCAGGGATGAGAGTAAAGGGAAAGGGGCACTGGCACAGAGAAGGGGACAGTGGGACGATGGGGAGAAGGATGGGGGTGAGGTGACAAGAAGGAACAATGGTGACAGGGAGAAGAAATGAAGGGGAGAACGAGAAGGGGGGAAGGAATGGGGCAAGGGGAGAGGAAAGGGGACAGTGGGAAAGGGATAAGGGGACAATGGAGGCAGGGCAGGATAGCAGCGGTAGGGGCAGGGATGAGGGGACGATGGGACAATGGGCCAGGGGAGATGGGAGAGGGACAAGGGGACAAGAACCAGGGACGAGGGGACATGGAAGGGGACAGCAGAGACAGACAGACAGAAGGGGACAGCGTCCCATCAGGATACAGATGATGACGGGGACGGCGGCCGCCACCTTCCCAATCTCTTCATCTGTCTGCATGATCTTCTTGATCCGAGCCTGGAAGGG
>NW_011138781.1:0-635 GCF_000146605.3 Meleagris gallopavo
GGGGGTGACGTCACGTGGGTGGGGTGACGTCACGTGGGGTGCTGGTGACGTCATAGCAGCCGTTGTGACATCGCAGAGACCACGATGTCACGGCGTGATACTGTGATGTGATGTCACCGTGCTACGTCACAACCCCATATCGCGACATAACGTCGTTTTCTCGCAACGGAACGCGACGTCACGCGATGCTCTGTGCCACCGCGCATCGTGACATCACAGCCCAGCGTTACGACATGACGTCATCTTACGGTGTCACAACGGGGCGCCGCTTCAGAACGGCCCCAAGTCGTGACATCTGAGAGCGATATCGCGATACGGAATCGCCTCGTGACGTCACAGCGTGACACTGTGATACAGCACCTCTGCGTGGCGTCACAACGCCGCTGTTACTGCGTGACGTAGCCCCGTACCCACAATACAACGCCGCGCTGTAATATCGCGATATGACGTCACCTCGTGACATCACTCAACACCGCCACCATGCGGCACCAAAACATGACACAGCCATGACGTCACCCAAACCACGCCCCCAATAAATGGCGTCACCGCCCCCGTGACGTCACCGCGCCGTGACATCATCGCCCCGCGCCCCTCTCTCCCCGCTCCCCCCTCCCATTGGCCCTCGCGCCCACCAA
>NW_011138781.1:1586-2551 GCF_000146605.3 Meleagris gallopavo
CGCCTCGGCGCCGGGCGGGGCCTCCAGCCGCACGCCCCGCCCGCGCCTCCGCATTGGTCGTCTCCCGCACTCCCCGCTCGGCGATTGGGCGTCTGGCTTGTCTCTCAGTGCTGGCACCGCCCTACCGCGCGCTGATTGGTGAAAACGCCTGCCCATCAGCACTTCCTGTGCGGAGTGGAGCTGGCGGAGGGCGATTGGGCGGTGCGACTGCCAATCAGCGCGAGGCGGGCGCGGGGGTGGTGAGGCAGCCAATCAGCGCGAAGAGTGGCCGCTGTTTGCTTGTGCGGAGGGCGCTCTGCGCGGGGGCTGCTGGGAGCTGTAGGCGCGCCGCGTGACGTCAGCGCAGCGACGGTTCGGAGGGGGGGCTTCGGTCGCCATGGCAACGCGGCCTACGGCGTTGGGAAAGGCCTCCAGGCCTATGGGGCTAGAAACGGGGGGCAGAGGTGGGGCATGAGGCGGCAATTAGTGTCATTTAGGTAATTAGTGCCAACGGGGCCGTAGTTGGTATCAGAGGGATTGTTAGTGTAGTTGGGATTGTAAATGGCGCCAGTGGGGCTCTAATTAGCATTGATGAGACCTTAACTAGTGCCAACGGAGTTTTTATTAGTGGTAATGGGGATTTAATTAGTTCTAATGAGACTGTAATTACAAGTAATTGGGTAATTGAAGCCGGGAGTGGTAATTGGGGCTGTGGGGTAATTGGGACTGAGAAAGTAATTAACGCTGACGGGGAAATTAGAGTAAAGATTCGGAAACGATAAATGCGCTAATTAATGATAATGACGTAATTAATGGGGGGGGGTAATTAATGGTTAACTGGCGATCATTGGCTCTGGGGCGGCGGAACTCCCGCGACGCGCTCACGGTTCCCACCCGGAACACTGTGACGACTCACCGGTTGCCGCACTCTTCCGTCGTGCGCACTTCCGGCGCGCAGAACAGACTTCCGGCGTCGCCAATACGCA
>NW_011138781.1:3633-3954 GCF_000146605.3 Meleagris gallopavo
TTAACACAGGAGGCGCGGTGACGTCGGGCTTGGCCATTTACGACACCATGCAGTACGTGCTGAACCCCGTCTGCACCTGGTGTGTGGGGCAGGCGGCCAGCATGGGCTCACTGCTGCTGGCTGCCGGGCAGCCCGGAATGCGGCACGCGCTGCCCAACGCCCGCATCATGGTGCACCAGCCCTCGGGGGGGGCACGGGTACGGAGCTGGGGGGCTGGGGGGTCTGTGGGGGGCTCTATGGGGTCGGTATGGGGCTCTAAGGAGTCAAGAGATGGATATTATGGGGATGTGGGGGGTTTTATGGGGTCAGGGTGGGACCCAC
>NW_011138782.1:0-751 GCF_000146605.3 Meleagris gallopavo
AACCCCATAAAAACCCCATAAAAACCCCATAGAGACCCCATAAAGACCTCGTTAAGATCCCATAAAAACCCCATAGAGACCCCATAAAAACCCCATAGGACCCCATAAAGACCCCGTTAAGATCCCGTAAAAACCCCATAGAGACCCCATAAAGATCCCATAGGGACCCACAGAAACCCCATAAAAACCCCACAGAAACACAGAAAGACCCCATAAAGACCCCGTTAAGATCCTGTGAAAACCCCATAGAGACCCAGAGACCCCATAAAGACCCCGATAAGATCCCATAAAAAACCCATAGAGACCCCATAAAGATCCCATAGGGACCCACAGAGACCCCATAAAAACCCCACAGAAACACACAGAGACCCCATAAAGATCCCATAGAGACCCATAGGAACCCATGGAGACCCATAGAGACCCATAAAGATCCCATAGGGACCCATAGAGACCCATAGAGACCCATAGGGACCCCATAAAAACCCCTAGGCACCCATAGAGACCCATAAGGATCCATAGGGACCCATAGAGACCCACAGGGACCCATAGGGACCCATAGAGACCCCATAGGGACCCTGTAAAAACCCCTAAGGACCCATAGACACCCCATAGAGATCCACAGAGACCCATAGAGACCCATAGAGACCCAATAGAGACCCATAGAGACCCATAGGGACCCACAGAGACCCATAGAGACCCACAGGGACCCATAGAGACCCACAGCGACCCATAGAGATCCACAGAGACCCAC
>NW_011138783.1:0-983 GCF_000146605.3 Meleagris gallopavo
GGGGGCTGGAGGGCACCACGCTGGGCAGCACCGTGCAGGAATTGGGGTGCTGGGGTGCTCCTTGGTGCAGCCCAGGCTGAGCTGGAGGTGGAGAACACAGAGATGCGGTTCTGTACCCAAAAATAAGTTTAATGAGAAATGAGAAAGGTTCCGGAGTCCATGGGTAGAGCTGTTCCTGGCCGGTGTTGTTGGGGTGCCTGTGTTGGGGTTCTGGTGTTGGGGGTGTCGGTGTCATATTGGGGTGCCAGTGTTGGGCAGCAGCTACGTGTAGAGCCGGACGGTGCCGTCGGCGCCGGAGGAGAAGACCCACGGCTGTGTGGGGTGGAAGATGACATCGAGGACGCCCAGGTCCAGGGTCAGCGCGTGGCCCTTCAGCACCTTCACTGGCACCAGCAGCGGGTTCTGCAGCAGGTCGCTGTGTGGGGAGTTGCGTCAGTGTGGGGCTCTGGATCCACCCGTGGGGTCACCCCATCGATGCTCTGCACCCTCTGCCCTATAACCAACCCTCTGCTGCCCCCCGCCCCGTGGGAAGACATTGAACCCCCCGGGCCCAACTCCCACGTACTTGTAGACCATGCCATGGCACACAATGACGGTCCCGTCGTCCGAGCCCGAGGCGAAGAGTGGGTAGTGCTTGTGGAAGGCCACGCTCCTCAGCGCCTTCCTGTGGTGCCTGCAAAGAGTGAGTGCCATCAGCGTAGGGGGAATCGTAAAGACATGGCATCATGGGATGGTTGGGCTGAAAGGGTCCCAAAAGCTCATAGAGCCATGGGACGGTTGGGTTGGAAGGGTCCCAAAAGCTCATAGAGCCATGGGATGGTGGGGCTGGAAGGGTCCCAAAAGCTCATAGAGCCATGGGATGATTGGGTTGAGAAGGTGCTTGAAGATCATAGAGCCATAGAATGGTTGGGTTGGGTTGAGTTGGGGGGGATCCTTAAAGATCTCAGAGCCACGGGATGGTTGGGTTGGGTTGGAAGGGTCCC
>NW_011138784.1:0-763 GCF_000146605.3 Meleagris gallopavo
GGGGGGCTCTGATGGTTTATGGGATAATCTGAGGGGGGTGGGGACCCCTGTGCTGTTTGGGGACACTGTTTGGAGAACACAGTTGGCAGCTGGGGACACTGTGTATCGCTTGGGGACATTCTTTGGGGCATTAGGGGACACCCACGTTGGGGCTCTGGGGTCCCAACGCCCCTGTGGCATTTTGGGATGTTTTATGGGGCTTGGAGGACCTCTGTGGCATTTGGGGACACTCCTGGGGACCCCTGTGACATCTGGGTACAGTCCTTGGGGACCCCCTCTGGCAGTTGGGGACACTCTTTAGGGTCCTGGGGACCCCTGTGGCACTTGGGGAGTACACATCTTGGGAACTCCTGTGGCATTTGGGGACGCTCTGTGGGGCTGTGGGGATCCTTGTGGCAGTTGGGGACAATCTTTGAGGACCCCTGTGACATTCGGGGACACTCTGTGGGTCTCTGGGGTGGTTGGGGACCTCTTTGGGGACTCCTGTGACATTTGGGGACATCCTTTGGGGACATCCATGTTGGGAGAGGGGGGGAGGACCGTGGTGTCCCCTTGGGGAGGACCTTCCTGTCCCCATGTGTCACCGCTGTCCCCCTGCAGACCCACAGTGGTACCCAGCCCGGCAGTCACTACGCCTGGACCCCAGTGAGTGCCCCACATCCTCTCCATGTCACCATTGTCACCGTGTCCCCTCATTGTCACTACTCCCTCTGCATCCCCATGGTGTCACTGCTGTCCCCCACCCCCTCCCCACGTCCCCATG
>NW_011138785.1:0-1894 GCF_000146605.3 Meleagris gallopavo
GCTGACCGCAAAGCCCCCTGGGGAAACGTAGCTGCTCTTCTCCGCTGGACAGGCACCCGGAACTTGAGCATCAGCAGTCAAACCCCCAGTACATTGCATGATGTTATGATGTGGAATACCGATAATGAAAAATCATGAAACCATGACAAATGGCCTCACTGGTGCTTTGAATTTGAGGTGTTATCTGCTGTGGGACCTCCACCTTTACCTCACTAGCTTGACTCAACAGACAGTTTTAACAGTTTGTAGCTAGATTGGATGAAGGCATTTCTGTTATAGGTAAGAGAGTATGTGCTAAGTACTGTGTGTACAAGCAAGAAAAAACATGTAACATGGAATTTACCACTTTAATTCCTCCTTCCCTAACAGCAAGAAGAATGACTACTCTGGCACCTGCTGTTCACAAAAATGGTTATATTTTTAATGAAAAAATCCGATTTCTTAATGTAAGGGTAAAGGGAGAGTGTTTGAAAATTGCGTGATCAACTCCCTCTCTTGTCCAGACTAAACTGGTTATTTTAGTAATCTGAAATTATCCCTGTAGAACTGTCATCCAAGTTACTACTCAACACTACTTTTTTGCACAGTACTGCAACAGTCATCACTTTTTCAAGGCTCACTGTTATAAAGCGTGTATTTAATTGGTCAGTGAAATGACTGTCTTAATATCTAGCAAACATCACTGTAGTAACTTCTAGTTTTGTATGTATTTGCCAGTGAATTTGGCCTGCCTATTAGGTATGTATTCACATGAAAAAGGCAGAATTATGCTATGATAGGAAAGCAATATTAGCGCATGTTTGAAAGTGGAATTTTCTGCCTGTAATTATTCTGTACGTATCTTATGATCCCTGTAAGTCATTGAGGAAAAAGAGAGAAAGCCTAGGTAAACACTCCTGTATGTCATGGTCACTGTAGGATCTGGCACTGTCTAGCTGCCCTGTGTTGGAGAGGGCACTGGTTGTGCTCTAAGGAGATTCTTTTTGTTGTTTTTCTTTAAAAATAGAGCAAGGTTTAAGGTGAAACCCTCCTCACAGTCTCAGTGAAGAGTTTAGACAAATTTGTTTGGCTTTTGGAGTGATACCTCTCTATTTTGCCTAAAAGCAACATGTGAAAAGGAGACAAATGAAATAAAGGCTTTTGTGTTGTAATTGGAGTGAGAGAGTGAAATTTGATAATCTGACTTTATTCAGCAGCCAACTCTTAGCCTCAGGAACCCATTTTGCAAAATTTTTGTAAATATGTGCAAAGCATAACAGGTTTTTGAAGAAAGGCCACCTGGGATATATGAGGAAGGAGAAAGAAGGGTAGGAAAGCTTGTGCGGCGAGATGATGGTTACATATATATTTCAAGGCCTATGGTGATAAAATCTTGTTCTTCATTGCACAATGTCTGTTACATTTTTCTCCTGAAAAAATGAGCTGCTGCTTCAAAAATTTCTCTTGACATTTTTACCCTTGTTTCTTTTGTCCAGAACTGCTTTGATGATGGCTTGTGAAGCTGGTAGCCTTAACATGGTGGAAGTGTTCCTTAGGAAAGGCGCAGATGTCAGTTTAGTAGATGTCTTTGGACATAATGCCCTGCATTATTCCAAGATCTCTGAGAATACGGGAATCCAGAACCTGCTGTCATCAAAAATATCTCAGGATGTGGGTACGTAGGAGATTCTGATCTGCAGTTTATCACTTTGAATTGGCTACTTGTATGCGTAGCAACAAATTAACTTCATGGAGTAACTTCATAGAATCACAGAATCATAGAATGGGCTGGGTGGAAAAGGACCTCAAAGATCATCTAGTTTCAACCCCCCTGCTATATACAGGGTCACCAACCAGCAGACCACATCCAGCCTGGCCTTGAATGCCGCCAGGGATGGGGCATCCACAACCTCCT
>NW_011138786.1:0-477 GCF_000146605.3 Meleagris gallopavo
AAAAAAAAGAAAAAAAAAAGCTTGAGGGGGAAACTGAGTCAATCCTATATAAAGGTTGACTTTGGGGTTGCAGTGGGCAAAACAGACTGAAAGAGGGAGTGAAAAGAAAAGGGGAGGGAAAGGTGGAAAATTCTCACGTACGAAAAGGGTTTGGTGCTCTTTGCCATAGAAAGTGAAGGGCACGGAGAGGGGCAGCCTCTTGGATGTCCCATCATCCAGTTTGGGGTTTTTACGGTCACCCTGGTCCAGACCGTAGGGATAAAGCACGGCTGTTGTAGAAAGGCAGAGGGTGAGACGTTAGGGGACCCCAATATTTCAGCGGAACGACCCATCACGCATTTTGGGGTGAAGCCCATCAAGTTTGGGATTCTTTCTCACATATCCATGAGGAAGCTCCAAACCAGAGCCAAAATAGCCCCAATTTTGGGTGGGAAAATCACTTATTAGGGCAAAACCAATGGCCCAAGTACTCATAGT
>NW_011138787.1:0-869 GCF_000146605.3 Meleagris gallopavo
AGTTTGGGGGGTGTTGGGGATGGGATCGCCCCCCCCTTAAATCCCATTGGATCCCATTGGATCGCCTCAAAATCCTATTGGATCACCCTCAAATCCCACTGGATCCCACTGGATTGCCCTCAAATTCCATTGGATCCCCTTGGATTGCGCCTAAATCCCATTGGATCCCATTGGATTGCCCTCAAATCCCCCTGGATCCCATTGGATCACACTGAATCCCATCAGATCCCATTGGATTGTCCCTGGATCCCATTAGATCAGCTTCAGATCCTATTGGATCCCATTGGATCGCCCTCAAATCCCATTGGGTCCCCTTGGATTGCCCTAAAATCCCATTGGATCCCCTTGGATCGCCCTAAAATCCCATTGGATCCCCTTGGATTGCCCCTAAATCCCATTGGATCCCATTGGATCGCCCTCAAATCCCCCGGATCCCATTGGATTGTCCCTGGATCCCATTAAATCACCTTCAGATCCTATTGGATCCCATCAGATCACCCTCAAATCCCATTGGATCCCATTGGATTGCCCCTAAATCCCATTGGATCCCATTGGATCGCCCTCAAATCCCGCTGGATCCCATTGGATCACACTGAATCCCATGGGATCCCATTGGATTGTCCCTGGATCCCATTAAATCACCTTCAGATCCTATTGGATCCCATCAGATCGCCCTCTAATCCCATTGGGTCCCACTGGATTGCCCTCAAATCCCATTGGATCCCAGTGAATCACCCCCAAATCCCATTGGATCCCATTGGATCACCCTCAAATCCTATTGGATGCCACTGGATCGCCCTCAAATCCCATTGGGTGCCATAGGACCGCCCCCAAATCCAGCCCCAAAGATCCTCTGTCACTTTTTTTAT
>NW_011138788.1:0-866 GCF_000146605.3 Meleagris gallopavo
GGGTGGAGCCTTGCTCCACCTCTCCTAGACCCCATTTAAGAGCTGAGTACAACTTGGGAGTGGTCTCTTTTGGAGCTGGCTTCTTTTTGTGTTTTTTTCAGTGATCTTAGGATAACTGTAAGCTTTTCATCCATTCTAACTTTGTTTTGTTTTTCTTAATTAGAACATCCGTATGTTCATTGATTATACAAGAACACAAAGGGGAACGTGAAGTCAATTGGAAAACCAATTACAACAAGATTAGGTAAAGAATAAGAGCTGGAAAAAGAACTAGAAAAGGAAAGTAATAGAAGAAGGAAAGGAATTAGAAAAAAGAAATTAAAAGGAATGAGAAAAGTAATAAAATAAAGCTTTAGAAAATGAATCCGGAAAATAGAAGGAGAAGGCATTTGTAACACAATGAGAGGGAATTAGGAAAAGAAAAACAATCAGAAAAGGAATTGGAAAAGGAATTAGAAAATGAATTAGAAAAGGAATTTGAAGGGGAAAAACAATTAGAATTAAAAAGAAACTTGAAGAAGAACAGGAGAACGAATAAGAATTTGAGGAAAAAAGAAAAACAGTAAGAAAAATAAAGAATTAGGAAATGAAAAAGTAGAATTAAAAATGAAAGAATTAGAATTCAAATACAAAAAAAGAAAGTTGAAGGAAGAAAAAGAGTGGGTGGGGCCAAGAAAAGATAAATAATTTGGTAATTGCTAAAAGAAAAATTTGCGAAGTATTAGAATAAAAAAAACTATTACAAAAATAATTAGATTTGCATAAAGAATTAGAATAAAGAAATGATAAAGAATTTGGAAAAGAGCTAGAAGGAAACCAAAAAGAAATTAGATAAAGATTTAGAAAAAGACTTAGAAATATATATA
>NW_011138789.1:0-714 GCF_000146605.3 Meleagris gallopavo
TTTTTTTAATTTTTTTTGCACATGTTCCCCACAGTATTGTTGATGCATTTATCAAGTCTAAAACCCAAAACTCAGACATTTTCTATTATTTATGTTGGCATGTGGTAATAACTGTCTAAAATTGAGAAAAGGATGGTTTTTTTGCCGTACTCATAGGTTTTGTGAAGCTGTCTGGAAGTATTTATTTTAAAATCATCACAGCAGAGCAACATCCTAAAAATGCTACATCTCAAAGAGACTTGTGATCCAATGACAGCAAGTGAATATAAGTAGGAAATAACATCGCACTGCTTTAACAATCAATTGGTGTTGTTAATAAATATCATATTTAGAGTGTGTAGTTCTTTTTGGTGAAAGTATATGTATATAAACAAATTATTTTCTCAGTAATAGATTTTATTATATCATTTTCCCATATAAATGGCGGAATATTGTTTTCCATTTTTGGTTTAACACATGCATAAATAAACACTATCCATATTGATACTAAAAGAAATAAAAAAGATAAAGGAATTCTGAGTGAAATTAATCTCACAAGGTACACTTAGGTATCTTATCTAAGCATAATTTTCAATTCAGCATTGTTGCCAGATACACCATTCTATTACCAATTTTTCCTGCTCCAACACGACAATGAATTACCCTATTAATTGTACTACCTTGACTATTTCTTGAGCCAAGAATCTATAAATATCCATAAATCCATCTGAAGAG
>NW_011138790.1:0-780 GCF_000146605.3 Meleagris gallopavo
AAAACTGCCTGATGATTTTGAGTTTTTTGTTTCACCACATTTTAGTAACACAATGATTCTGTTCTTATTATGGTGTAAATAACAAATAATTTTTTATCTCAATTTGCATAATTCCCACTTTATGGATAGGTACAGTGTTGTCCTTCTAATTGGTAGTATTCTCTTGTTTCCTGCAACATATACACACAAATGCAGACATCAATATATACTGGAAATACGTATTATTTTAATAAGAAAATATCAAGAAAAATATTGGATATTTTGAAGTTGCATATGCTGCTTCAAAATGGAACTTCAGACTTTAGTCCTCTAAACAGAACTGCTAAATTATGGCAGGGAAAATAATCTATGTGAGTTTGTTTTGGAAACCTAAGTAAGGAGTGAGAATTAGGTACTAAATCAGAAAGTAAGGTCTCTGAAAAGGTTAAGTGCTAAGATATTTATCATTTTGTGTTCTGTTTACAAAGCAGCTGCAAGGAGGTAAATATCACAGCTAAACATACTTGAGAGTAATGACAGATGGTTAAAGATGGCAGTGATAGGCATGCTGTTGTGTCTTTAATCTTCAGTCAGAATTGAATCTGAGTTTAGTACAAGTCATCCAGCAGAAGCTAATCTGGTGAGCTGTGTTTGGGTTAAAAGAAAGACTAAAATCCATTCCCACATTATTCAGATCTCTCTTTCAGCTCTAATCACCTATGCACCTTAAAAGACTAAATCAGAAGATAGATGAGAATAATTTTGAGTGTTTTTTTTTTTGTGTAAAAGCAAATATTATCA
>NW_011138791.1:0-991 GCF_000146605.3 Meleagris gallopavo
GGTGGAGCCTGACTCCACCTCTCCTAGACCCATTTAAGAGCTGACTGCTGAGGGAAAGGATCTCTCTGGAGATCCACTCTACTGGAGTTTCTCTTGTGAGCCCAGGTTATGGGTGAGTCTACCTATCCTTTTTGTTTCCTGCTTTAGCGTAATAACATCATAACTGAGCTTTCTGTTATACCATAACATCAGTATATCCATTAATTGTACACCAGTTCTCTTCCTCATCCCACTGAGAGGGGAATGAGTGAATGGCTATGTGGTGTTTAGCTGTCTGCCAGATTGAACTACAACAAATCCTCTGTATATTCTGAGAAAAAAGATAAATTAGCAGAGGCTTTCAAACATTCAAAGAATGGTGAGGGATGGTGGATGACTCTGGATCAGCAGTTCCTCTTTATGACTAAAATATGGAAGTTCTTATAAAGGAAATACACAGAGATTCATGTGCAGCAGATGCTATGATAAGCAGTGTAAAAAGATATACTATAGGACCAAGGAAGCAAACAAATGCAGATATTATAATGAAAAATATAGAATATTCTGTATGAATGACACAAGAATACAAAGAAGACTACCTGCAGGGGAAGTAAGGAGAGGAGTAACTCCTGGGGAATACTGACAAATAAATTTTTTATAAAATACCAAAATACAGACAATGTTACCAAGTTATTTACTTGTTTGAATGGGAACTGCTGAATCAGGGCCTGAACCTCTGATTAACCACCTGAGGCAAGCAATGAGTCAGCCACAGGAGCACAGGTGAAGGCAATTCACCTGTGCTACCGGAAGGGGTTTTAAGATACTATTCTGTTAACATCAGTGTCTCAAAGCTTGCTGGGGACACAGATGGACTTATACGAGTCCAGGCAAGTCCTGGGCGAAGGTGGTGAAATCCTTTGTCTGGAGAACTTTGATGGACAAGGCCAGGGGCAAAGAGAGAGAGATAAGCTGCAGCTAAATAGCTGTGAAGCGGTCTTTTGTGTGGACT
>NW_011138792.1:0-749 GCF_000146605.3 Meleagris gallopavo
AAAAAAAAAAAAAAAGACTAAGCTTGTAACTTAATGAGAAACTCAAAATGTCACATATAAGCAAGGAATATGACATAAAATATTAAGAGATTCTAATGCTGACTGGGAAAATTTATAGAGTTGGAGCTGTCTGTCTTAAATCATACCCTCTATTTATCTTTGCTTCATCTTCCCCAAGCATTCTCTGAGGACAGTGAAAGTTTTTAATTCTGTGTATTTATAAAAAATTTACAAAGGACTAATTTAAACACTACATTAAGATAATAGAAATAATAATGCAAATAATCTGAGATGAAAAAAGAAGCTGCAGCAGGAAGAAAGGGTTACAAAACATTAGCTACAAAGATGCTGGGTTTTTGTTTGCTTGCTTGCTTGCTTGCTTGGTTTTTAATGAAAACTGACATTTTCATACCTAGAAAAGTAATTATTTGGTGGTTTGTTGCTCTGTCTGTTATGAAGGGATGCTGCTTTATATTGTTATGGTTGAAACTAGCCTTTCATTACAGCTAGTTCATTCATTCTGCACCTGCCACAGCCAACAAAATCAAGTTCACCAAAGTATCTTACTAACTTACATCTGATTAAAGGATTTTGTTTGTTTGTTTGTTTGTTTGTTGGTTGTTTGGTTGGTTGGTTTATTTTCTTGGATAAAGCTGAAGAACTCCCATCTGGAGTAACTTGTCCAGGTGAGTCCCCAGTACAAGAGAGCTGTTGGAGAGGGTCCAGAGGAGAGCCATGAAGATGATCAG
>NW_011138793.1:0-641 GCF_000146605.3 Meleagris gallopavo
CGTCGCAGAGGCGCTGGCTGGGGACGCACTCACCGGAACGGCAGCGAAAGACGTCGGGACCCAAACAGGAAGTGGCTGGGGGAACCACGGCCGCATGGGGTCGGCGACACCCGACAGGGACGGCGACACCCGATAGGGACACACAGCCCCAAGAGGGACGCACGGCCGTACGGACGCGCGGCCCCACAGCCCCCTGTATTGCAACGGTAGCCCCCTATATCGTGACAGTAGTCATCTCTATCGCAGCACTAGCTCCTTTTATCACGACAGCAGCCCCCCTATCACAATGGTAACCCCCCATTGCAACAGTAGCCCCTCTACTGCAGCAGCAGCTTCTCTATCACAACAGAAGCCCATCTATCATGACAGTAGCTTTTCTATCATGACAGCAGCTTTTCTATCATGACAGCAGCCCCCCCTATCGCGATAGCTGCTCCCCCATCACAACAGTATCCCCCCCATCGTGACAGCAGCTCCCCATCTCGACAGTATTCCCCTCTATCACAATAGTAGTCTCCCCATCACGACAGCATCCCCCCCTATCGCGATAGCAGCCCCCCCGCCCCACCATTGTCGCAGCCGTCCTCATCAGAGCCGTCACCGCAGTCCCTGTGGCCGTCGCAGCGCCGGCCGCCCCACAA
>NW_011138794.1:0-496 GCF_000146605.3 Meleagris gallopavo
AAAAAAAAAAAGGATTTATCACATTCCCTCTAAACTGGCTGCATGCTCCAGCAGAGTTTCCTTGGGAACTTTGTCATATAACAGAACGTCATCAGCACTATGTGAGTTTGTAAATCCAAACCTTCTAGTTTTAACAGTTTGTTACTGATGACTCAATTAAAAAATATTTTATTTTATTGTTTCATTTTTTTCTTTAATAGTGTTATTTATCCATTCTGAGAGGGTAATCAGAATATTCTAACTTTCCTTGCACTGCATATCACATATCATATGCTTTAAAAGTTGTAAATGTCTTTCAGTGTAAAAATAAATGAAACTAAATCCAACTGCTCAGAAATGTTTCCCAAAATTAAGATGTCCCAGTGTTAATGCTGATTACTGTGGAGCAGAATAGAAAGTTCTACAGTTCATTGGTAAGGATATACCAATATCTATATATATAATTGATAGTTGCTGAGTGATGCAAAGCAATAAGAATTCTCCCTCCATTGTACTC
>NW_011138795.1:0-469 GCF_000146605.3 Meleagris gallopavo
CCCCTGCCATGGGCAGGGCTGCCACCCAGCAGATCAGGCTGCCCAGGGTCACATCCAACCTGGCTCTGAGTGCCTCCAGGGATGGGGCACCCACAGCTTCTCTGGGCAGCCTGTTCAATATACAGTCAGTAACTATTCAAATAACTCTCATCAGAGCTTCTCCAGCTCTTTCACCGAGCTGAAATATTAATCTGACTAACATGATGTTAAAATCATTTTATCTAGAGGTGGTTTTAATTTATGAGAGGTGTGTATCTTTGTGCATATTTTGTTCCAGGGCTATATGCGTTGCTAACTATAGCATCATTAATGCATAGTCACAAACAAGATGGTTGATGTATTTGGTCTGCTTTCACAGAAAAGGCTGTGAAGGGTGTTGGCAGCATCCTGATTAGTGTAAGATTCTCATAGAAAGTAACCTTCTCATACATTTTATTTCTCATTGTTTCTTATATATCTTACTGGTAGG
>NW_011138796.1:0-943 GCF_000146605.3 Meleagris gallopavo
CCTCCTCCGGGCTGGGCTGAAGATCAGAGCTCTTCCGGGTTGGAAAAGGGCAGAGAAAAAGAGAGAGAGAAAGATGATGGGCTATTTCTCTACACACCCATCCCAATAATCGCATGGGGCGGGGACGAGCCAGATCCCGGGGCTCGCAGCGTTGTGAGCGTGATGTAACCCGTCCCGGCAGCGACTGTCACTGGCAGGAGAGTGAGAGAAAAAAAAAATAACCGAGCGTGTGATCGCGCACATAGCAGCGGGACTCGCTCCGGTTGCATCAAAAGCTTTCGAGGAAAAGCGGTGACATTATAGCTGCGAGGGGTTGTGCCAGCTCAGTGCTCCCCCCCTCCTCCCCCCTCCTCGGGAAGGATTTGTATGGACCTTTTCTTTTCAATATTATTAATATTATCATTGCTGTTATTATTGTTATTATTATACATGTGTGAAAGGCTCTAAATCCCTGCAGGAAAAAAAAATGCGAATAATAAAATAATTTTAAAAAAGAAGTCCCCCCCCCGTGACGGGGGATGTACGCAGGGATGTCGGTCAGTCCCCTCTCTGTCCTCCCACGGGCTGAACTCCCTCCAGAAAGCAGCGTGGAGCTGCCCAAGGGTCGGGCCTCACAGCCGCGTATTTCCACGCCGGGACACAATTTCCCCTCCCCACGAGAACGCATAGCTGGAGGATTCCGAAGGCCGCATCCCTGCGTGGGGAAAAAATGGGGAAAGCAACACCCCCGTGTCGCTGCTGTAGGGCCGTCAGCACTGGGGGATGCCTCAAATTCTGCACCGATAAAGAAGAGGGGAAGGGAATAAGAAGGGAACACACAACTGATTTTCCATATCGATACCCACTCGTGTCAGTCTCACCGAATGCTGCAGCCCCGACGTGTCCCCTTTTCTGTGTCCCTTCTTCCCTGCACCTCTCGGCTGATAAATCTCTTCCTCCCCCC
>NW_011138797.1:0-650 GCF_000146605.3 Meleagris gallopavo
GCAGGCAACTCACCTGTGCTGCAGGAAGGGGCGGAGCCTGGCTGCACCCTGCTGGGCCATTTAAGGGCTGGCTGCAGTGGGGAAGGAGCTCTGCTGGAGATCCGCTCTGCTGCAGTTTGGTGACTGAGCCCAGGATGCAGGTAAGCTCTCTTTCTATTCTCTTTTTGGTATTATAATCTGTTCTGCCTAACTCAACCTATTCAAAATAAGGCTTGTGGGTTTCAGACACTATAGGGCGGATATCACAACAAACATAGAACAATTTAACCCAGAAAAACCACTTCTTACAAAAAAATATAATATTGTCCTCCCCCAAAATGATTTTTCTTCCCACACATACTGCTTTCACAGCAAAAATATGACTTACTATCACAGACAGACCAGTTTCCTCCCATAATTATGACATTACCTTGCAGAACTACCTGTTTTTAAAAAAACATAAGACATTTAAAATGAGAAATAACACTTTCACAACAAAATTATGCCATTATCAACCAGAAATAGCTGTTTTTTACCACAAAAATAAAATTTTCTCCCACAAATACCTGTTTTCAACTGAAAATACCCCTTTTTCTCCCACAAATACCCGTTTTAAACAAAAAATAGCCCCTTTTTCTCCCACAAATACCTGTTTTTACACAAAAATACCC
>NW_011138798.1:0-682 GCF_000146605.3 Meleagris gallopavo
GAAGGGCCAGATCCCATGACTTCTGTAATGTATAGGGATAGGTGCTTGGAATTGGAGCATTAACACTTTAACTCCCAGTACACTACATGATGGAATACTGAGAACCAAAACCAAAAAAAAATAAAATAAAACCATGACACAGTGGCAATAATCTGAGAAGAAACAAACTAATTTACTAAATGTAGTATTGGAATGCAAGATAACACACTATAATACAATATAATTAGAATTGAAGCTAATAAATTAAATATAATGAGAGAGAGTATCTGAAAGCTGTGGCCTTATGCAAGTGCTGAGGTGATGCATGTGGTCGGGACAGCAGTGAGGAGAGCTGAAAAAAGAAAGGGCTGTCAGATGACCCTCCAAGGTCTTATACCTGTTCCCCTTGAGCGGAAATGATAACAACACAGCAAAGAGTCTTTTGGGGAAGACTCAGAACTGAATCTTTAGATTCAGAACTGAACACTTTAACTCGCAGTGCACTACATGATGTTATGATGTGGAATACCGACAACCAAAAATCATAAAATCATGACAGCTTAAGCAAAAATATTTAGCTGGACAGTTCTGTAATTGTAGTCATTTGATTACAGTTTCTGGTTTTGCTACATGCAAAGATTCGGTGTGCTTCTTATTCTTCTTTGCTATAAATATTACACATAAAAATATTAAATATATTGGA
>NW_011138799.1:0-649 GCF_000146605.3 Meleagris gallopavo
ATGGGGTTATGGGGTGATAAGTGGGGTTGTGGGGTGATAAGTGGGGTGATGGGGTTGTGGGGTGATAAATGGGGTGGGGGGTGATAAATGGGATAAGTGGGGTGATAAATGGGGTGATGGGGTGATGGGGACACAAATGGGTTCTCGGGTGGTGGGATGGAGGTCATTGGGATCCCATTGGGTGCTCAGGACCTTTGGGGTCCTGCTGGGGTCTCAAAAGGCTCCTATTGGGATTCGTGGTGGATCCCGCTGGGTTCCCATAAGGTTCCTGTTTGGCCCTGTGATGGATCCCATGGGCTCCCATTGGGTTCCCATACAGACCCCATATACCCACACCCCATAAATCCAAGCCCCATATCCATCCCATAACCCATGTACCCACACCCCATAGCCACACCCTATATACCCACCCCATAGCCATTCCCATACATCCACACCTCATACCTGTACCCCATACCCCCACACCCCATACCCCACACCCCATACCCCCCATATCCACCCCATATATCCCCCCATATCCCCACCCCATATCACCACACCCCATATACACCCCCATATTCACCCCATACTCCCCCATACCCATCCTATATTCCCATACCCCAAAGCCCCCTGTGCTCCCCACATACCCACCCCATATCTCCACCCCATA
>NW_011138800.1:0-919 GCF_000146605.3 Meleagris gallopavo
GCTGTCCCGCGACGCCCCGGAGGCTGGGGGTGGTGCGGGAGAGGCTGGTGCTAACGAAAGCATTCTGGTTGGCAGCGAATGTATTTCTTTTCCAGACTTTGCAAACCGATCTGTGTCTGCGCTCATTCATACAGTGCATGCTCGCCTCAACAGCCGCTGCACAGCGTTCTGTTACTGTTCACTGTTGACTGTGTGTCTACATTTAAGTGTGTGTTTTACGTGTGTGTCTCTGGCTAGGCCTCCTCCATCCTTTTCTTTTTCCTTTCTTTCTTTTAATTCCTTCTTTCTTTAATTCTGTTTGGTTTCTTTGCTTTGCTTTCCTTCTTGTTTTGTTTTATATAGTTTAACGGCAAGTATTTCCATTAGAGCTTTTTGACTGATGCTGTGTTTGTAAGTTTTTTTTATTATTTTCATATATCTTCTTTCCTTACCTTTCCCTTTTTCCACACTATATATAAATATATATATATAAAAAAATCTTTTCTTCTTTTGTCATTCAATCAAATTCCAACAAAACCAACCAAGAGCCAGTCAAATCCACCACAGTCTCGCGCTGAGCTAGGAAAAAAGTTCACGTAATGACATGAAAGTGGAGAATACAGTCCCCCAGGCCGTAAGTTCAAATCAACTCGAAGTTGAAAGTGTGACATGATGGCGTCATGTAACAAGCTAAGAATTGGTTGCATGACATGCCGTCAAGTTTCGTGCAGGTGCCGTGATTGAAGCATTTTTCTTGGATGTTGTATCAGTTGATGATTGGCCAGTCATGATCACATGTGCCTTTTTTGACTTTGTGCTGCCACAATTTTTTGCTGTGCTCATTTTCGTTTCGTTTTTGGTGCTTGCAGTGGTTTCTTTATTTGTCGTTTGATTTCTCGTCAGCGTTTTATGCTTCTCTAGATGTCACATAGAAGGAAAA
>NW_011138801.1:0-648 GCF_000146605.3 Meleagris gallopavo
CCCCCCCCCTCCCTGGCTTGGGGGAACCCAATTTTAGGGGCTCTGGCATCCAGACCAGTGCCCTGATGCTCTCTTTATGCAGGAGAAGACGTGCAAATCCTCCCGACGAGGAGGTGGAAGAGAAGTTTGTTCCAAAGCTGCTCGTTAAGCGGTAATGAGGACAGCTTGGGGATTGGAGGAGGGGAAAAGGGCCA
Organism: Meleagris gallopavo; assembly: GCF_000146605.3. NCBI lineage: Eukaryota > Metazoa > Chordata > Aves > Galliformes > Phasianidae > Meleagris > Meleagris gallopavo. The sequence goes on from NW_011138801.1 coordinate 195, forward strand.
AGGCGCCTCCTTCAGATGGAAGGGCTGGGTGGGAGATGCAGCCCCTCCAGGCTTTCTGTCTTTTGTGGGGACAAAAAGGACAGTCCCTTGTCCCCGTACGCAGGGCTGACACAACCTCAGTGTCCTTCATCACCTGCTGAGAGGCTGGTGAAGGACCCAGGATCACTGCCCTGTCCATGCCCCCCTCTCCCTTGCCATGCTGCAGCTAGGGTGACCCTGTCCCTTGTCCTCCCATGCCTAGGGGGTGGATAGACTCTCCTTCCCCCCATCCTAAGTGCACCCAAACCCGATGAAAATCCTCCTGAGGGGCTTAGGGATGCTTCCCCGACATCCTGAATCCCCGACATCCTGAATCCCCGACATCCTGAATCCCCGACATCCTGAATCCCCGACATCCTGAATCCCCGACATCCTGAATCCCCGACATCCTGAATCCCCGACATCCTGAATCCCC
>NW_011138801.1:11304-19673 GCF_000146605.3 Meleagris gallopavo
CAGTTCCCTGATCCCAGTGCTCCCAGTACGCCCAGTTCCCCATCTGAGGGCTCCCAGTACGCCCAGTTCCCCATCTGAGGGCTCCCAGTACGCCCAGTTCCCTGTCCCAGTGCTCCCACTATACCCAGTTCCAGTTCTGAGGGCTCCCAGTATGCCCAGTTCCAATTCTGAGAGCTCCCAGTATGCCCAGTTTCCTGTCCCAGTGCTCCCACTATGCCCAGTTCCCCATCTGAGGGCTTCCAGTATGCCCAGTTCCCTGTCCCAGTGCTCCCAGTATGCCCAGTTCCAATTCTGAGAGCTCCCAGTATGCCCAGTTCCCTGTCCCAGTGCTCCCACTATGCCCAGTTCCAATTCTGAGAGCTCCCAGTACGCCCAGTTCCCTGTCCCAGTGCTCCCACTATGCCCAGTTCCCCATCTGAGGGCTCCCAGTACGCCCAGTTCCCCATCTGAGGGCTCCCAGTATGCCCAGTTCCCCATCTGAGGGCTCCCAGTATGCCCAGTTCCCTGTCCCAGTGCTCCCAGTACGCCCAGTTCCCCATCTCAGGGCTCCCAGTATGCCCAGTTCCCCATCTGAGGGCTCCCAGTATGCCCAGTTCCCTGTCCCAGTGCTCCCAGTATGCCCAGTTCCCCATCTCAGGGCTCCCAGTATGCCCAGTTCCCTGTCCCACTGCTCCCACTATACCCAGTTCCAGTTCTGAGAGCTCCCAGTATGCCCAGTTTCCCATCCCAGTGCTTCCAGTATGCCCAGTTCCAATTCTGAGCGCTCCCAGTATATCTAGTTCCAGTCCCAGTATGTCCAGTTCCCCATCTGAGGGCTCCCAGTATATCTAGTTCCAATCCCAGTGCTCCCAGTATGCCCAGTTCCAATTCTGAGAGCTCCCAGTATGCCCAGTTTCCTGTCCCAGTGCTCCCAGTATGCCCAGTTCCCCATCTGAGCACTCCCAGTATGCCCAGTTCCCCGTCTCAGGGCTCCCAGTACACTCAGTTCCAGTCCCAGTGCTCCCAGTATGTCCAGTTCCCCATCTGAGGGCTCCCAGTACACCCAGTTCCAGTCCCAGTGCTCCCAGTATGCCCAGTTTCCCATCTGATGGTTCCCAGTACACCCAGTTCCAGTGCTCCCAGTATGTCCAGTTCCCCATCTGAGGGCTCCCAGTACACCCAGTTCCAGTCCCAGTGCTCCCAGTATGCCCAGTTCCCCATCTGAGCACTCCCAGTATGTCCAGTTCTCTGTCCCAGTGCTCCCAGTATGCCCAGTTCCCTATCCCAGTGTTCTCACTATGCCCAGTTCCCTGTCCCAGTGCTCCCAGTATGCCCTGTGTTTGTACCCCCCAGCATCCCAGTTGTCCCCAGTTCCCTCCAGCCTGCTCCAGTTTGCCCCCAGTGCTCCCCAGTATAGCCCAGCTCCTCATCTCAGTGCTTCCCAGTATGCCCAGTCCCGCTCCCACTCTCTCCCAGTGCCTCCCATAGACTCTTCTGCTCCCCAGCTGCTCCAGATCCTATCCCAGTACCTCCCAGTATATACCATTGTCCTTCCCTATATATCCCAGTGCCTCCCAGTATATCCCAATTCCCCCAGAATATCCCAGTGACCTTCCCATTATATCCCAGTATATATCCTAATATAGACCCCAGTATATACTCCAGCATATCCCAGTTCTCCCAGTATGTACCAGTGATGTTCCTTCCTCCCAGTATATATCCCAGTTACCCCCAGTATGTCCTTCCCAGTATATCCCAGTATGTCCCAATATCCTCTCCATAATATATCCCAGTTTCCCCCTGTGCGTCCCAGTGACCTTCCCATTATGTCCTACTGCATCCCACTGTCCCAATGATGTCCTTCCCAGTATATCCCAGTTATCCCCAGTATATCCCAGTTATCTCCAGTATATCCCAGTTCCCCATTTGCCCTCAACTCATCATCGGTCCCCCACGCCGCGGGGGGGGCGCTCTGCGACCGGAAGTACCGCTCTATCCGCTCCTTCTTGGTGACCCGGAAAGGAAGTGGCATCGCACGGCTACTGCTCAGAGTGCTCCGCCTCTCGTCACGTGACTGCCCCGCCCGCGTGACGTCACAGCGTTTGCGGAAGTGCGCGGCAGAGGCGGAAGGAGCGGGGTGAGGGTCTGCGGCCGCGGGATCATAGAGACGGGCGAGGAGGAGGGGGGATAGAGCGGCGGGAATGGGGATAGAGCTGCGCGGTGCAGAGGGGGAAGAACCATAGAGTAACGGGAGGGGAGGGGCAGAGCGGCCCAGTCTCAGGGATCATAGAGTCGGGCGCATAGAGACCGAAGGGGGGGAAAGGGGAGGGCGGCAGCCATAGGCAGGAAGGGGGCGGGGCTTGCTCCTCGCTCTGCTGTTGGCTGAGCTTCCCGTTGCCATGGCGACGGGGCGGGGCTGGGGGGTGATGCTGTACCTGGGGGCGGCCATGTTGGGGTGCGGGGTAACGAGGGGGAGGGGGTACCTCGACCATGTCTGCCTTATTTCCACCTCCCACCACCGCGCTGTCCTCCCGCTTCGCCCCGCTCCGAGTCTCCAGTGTTCACAGCACCAGAACTGCAGTCCTCTTCTGTGCCCTCCTCATCTCCACGTCCTCCCCATGTCCCCTCTGTACCCAGATCGGCATCCTTCCATCTCCCCAGTGCTCACATGGCCATGGCTGCATCCCTTTTGTCCATTTTCCCCTTTTATATCCACATCTCTGCATCCCTTCCATCTCCCCAATGCTCCCATTGCCATGGCTGCATCCCTTTTGTCCATTTTCCCTTTTATATCCACATTTCCGTGTCCCTTCCATCTCCCCAGTGCTCTCATGGCCATGGCTGCGTCCCTTTTATCCATTTCCCCCTCTCTCTGCATCCCTTCCATCTCCTCAGTGCTCCCATGGCCATGGCTGCATCCCTTTTGTCCATTTCCCCTTTTATATCCACATTTCTGTGTCCCTTCCATCTCCCCAATGCTCACATGGCCATGGCTGCATCCCTTTTGTCCATTTTCTCCCTTTATATCCACATTTCCGTGTCCCTTCCATCTCCCCAATGCTCCCATTGCCAAGGCTGCATCCTCTTTATCCATCTTCCCCTTTACATCCAGATCTCTGCATCCCTTCCATCTTCCCAAAGCAAACATACAGATAGAAATGCGAAACATAAACACGCTGTAAAATATTGTTACCTAAGAATGTAAACACTGTGTATTTGAAATATATACAGCGGGCGACGCTTTATACATAATGTTTAAATTATATGCAGGCATAACTTTACAGAAAAGCATAAATTTACAGAAAAGCATAAACTTACAGAAAAGGAAAGGCGTTTTCTGCCTACGATACGACGCGTGCTGCTGTGATGCAAAATGCTGGTATTTCCAAGTGGAACCCATTTAAAGGTTGTCTTCTCAAAATTCAGTTCTTTGTTTGTGAAGTTTTCAGAAAAGCAGCTCAGAAGTGGAATTCATTGCTCTTGGAAATGCTGGTAATTGGAAAGGGCCAAGGCAATGGGTGATGGCTCTGATGCGACAGTTCTGTTTGCTTTTCTCTTAATCTGTTCCTTGCTGGAGGCATGTGATCTGGAGTTTTATTACAGAGCTGCCACTCCTTCGATTTATCCAGCTGAAGAAACACGTCCTGCAATAAACCGTCGTGTTTCAAGAGTTCTTCTGTTGAGTTTCTTTGCTTTGAAAAGTTTCTAAAGAATCCCTTTGCTGTGTCAGAAGCAGCGGGAGCTTGTTATTATCTTACTCATCAAGTGGGAACCAGCATAATTACATTAAATATTAAAAACAAACTAACCAGCGAAGTAAAAAGCAGAGGAAAAGGTGTCCGTTTACTTTTTTTGGTAGTAACTCTCATTTCTGCGACTGAAGGTTACATTTAATAAGAAGGTTATATTTAATAAGGGTTTTTTTTATGCAAAAACTTGTGGTATCCCACGGCAGCAGCATATACACGTTTCAGATGGAGGGCAACATGCAGCATTTCGACTTCAGCTTCATGAAAAAAAAGAAACTCGGTGCGATGAGTTCTTAGGACTGTGTGCATTTCAGGTGAGCCTGAGCAGATTCCCATAGAGCTCAGCCATTCTGTTGGATTATTCATGGCAGCGTACTTTTTAGGGCTTTGATAGGAGCTACCAGTTTTTACAGCACAGACCGTGCAGAAACTTCCTAAGCATTACACAGCAGAGCTCACTGCAGCATTTGGACTTAGCTGGCTGAGTCCAATACGAGCAAAATCCCTGGAGGCATTCAGGGCCTGGCTGGATGTGACTCTGGGTGGCCAGGTCTGCTGGTGAGTGACCCTGGACGTAGCAGGGGGGTTGAAACTCGATGATCGTTGTGGTCCTTTTCAACCCAGGCCATTCTATGATTCTCTGATTCCCAGTGCTCACATGGCCATGGCTGCGTCCTTTTTATCCATCTTCCCCTCTGTGTCCAGATCTCTGCATCCCTTCCATCTCCCCAGTGCTCCCATGGCCATGGCTGTGTCCCTTTTATCTATTTCCCCCTTTATATCCACATTTCTGTGTCCCTTCCATCTCCCCAGTGCTCACATGGCCATGGCTGCATCCTCTTTATCCATCTTCCCCTCTGTGTCCAGATCTCTGCATCCCTTCCATCTCCCCAATGCTCCCATTGCCATAGCTGTGTCCCTTTTATCTATTTCCCCCTTTACATCCACATTTCTGTATCTCTTCCATCTCCTCAATGCTCACACGGCCATGGCTGTGTCCCTTTTATCTATTTCCCCTTTTATATCCACATTTCTGCATCCCTTCCATCTCCCCAATGCCCCCATTGCCATGGCTGCATCCCTTTTATCCATTTTCCCCTTTTATATCCACATTTCTGCATCCCTTCCATCTCCCCAATGCCCCCATGGCCATGACTGCGTCCCTTTTATCCATTTTCCCCTTTCATATCCACATCTCTGCATCCCTTCCATCTCCCCAATGCTCCCATTGCCATGGCTGTGTCCCTTTTATCTATTTCCCCCTTTATATCCACATTTCTGTGTCCCTTCCATCTCCCCAGTGCTCCCATGGCCATGGCTGCTTCCCTTTGATCCATCTTCCCTCTCTCCCCCCGCCTTCCCCATGCCCATATCGCCATCACCTTTGTGTTCTCCTTTGTCTCCCCCATCTCCACGCCTTCCTCATCTCCATCTTCCCTCTGTCCACGCCTCCCATCTCCCCTCTTTATCCATACATACGTGTCCCCTCCGTGTCCCCATCCTCCCCACGTCCGCATCCCCACCCCCATACCTCCTACATCCCCTCTCGATCCGTATCCACGTCTCCTCCACGTCCACCTAACCCCAACCCCGTGTCCCCCCCGATGCTGACGTCCCCCCGTCGTTGTCCCCAGGCATTTTGTCACCATGGACCTCCTGTTCGGCCGTCGGAAGACCCCAGAGGAGCTGCTGAGGCAGAACCAGAGGGCGCTGACCCGCGCCATGCGTGAGCTCGACCGCGAGCGCCAGAAACTGGAGGCCCAGGAGAAGAAAATCATCATCGACATCAAAAAGATGGCCAAGCAGGGACAGATGGTGAGGGGTGGACCGGGGGACGTGGAACGGTTCTTGTTTTTTGTTTTGTTTTGTCTTTTTTGGTTGTCGTTCCTTTTTGGGTTGGAAGGGAACCTGAAGGATGGTGAATCTCCAACCCCATTGCCACATGCAGGGCCACCAACCTCCACATTTAATACCAGACCAGGCTGCCCATCCAACCTGGCCTTGAACACCTCTAGGGATGGACGGGGCGTCCACAGCCTCTTGGGTTTTGTGTTGAGGGACGTGGTTTAGTGAGTGCTATTGGTGATGGGTGGATGGTTGGACTGGATGATCTTGAAGGTCTTTTCCAACCTTGGTGATTCTATGATTCTCTCTGGGCGGCTGTTCCAGCACCTCACCACTCTCATAGTAAAGAACTTCCCCCTGACATCCAACCTAAATCTTTCCTCTCTCAGCTTCAAACCATTTCCTGACCAGGGAAACCATTAAAACCAACTTAAAACCATTTTCCCAACAAGCAGGTCGTTGGTGGGCTCATATCAAACTTGATGGGCGAAGGTGGTGGAGTGCAAAGGGATGGAGTGGGGCAGGGGGTGCTGGGGATGCTAGATCCTCTATTCTAGGTCCTCTATAAGGGCAGTGAGGCAGAAAGCCCAGCTGAAGTGCCTTGATAGCAATGCACACAGCCTGGGAAATAAGCAGGATGAGTTGGAAACCGCAGTTGGAAAGTTATGATCTTGTTGCTGCCGTGGAAACGTGGTGGGACGACTCCCCAAATAAGGAGCTGGGGGAATGTAAAGGGGACGTGGGGATTGTACTGGTGATCGTGGAACACGGAACGGGTGTTGAGGTGTGGATATTGAGGTGAGGGTGCCAGGAGATGTGTACAGGGGGATATGGAGGACGTGGAGGGATCCAGAGGACACGGAGGGATCCAGGAGAACGTGGTGGGGACGTTGGGATATGGCTGGGGAGAAGGGGGTGCAGGGGAGACGTGGTGGGACTGGGTGACACAACGGGGACTTGGGTGTTTGGGCAGAACCCAGGGACCACAGTGACAAAGTGGGGGCGTGGAGGGGCTCAAAAGACCGTGGTGGGGGGAAGGGAGAGACTGGGAGGCTGTGTGGTGGATAATGGCAGAGGGAAGGAGACCCAGGAGATTGAGGTGGGACTGGGGGACACATCGGGGTGCTTGGAGAGGACCAGAGATCACAGAGGGAACTTTGGGGACCGTGAAAATCCCAAATGGCCACAGTTGGTCTAAGGGGACCGGGAGGCCATCAGGAAGGTGATGGGGACAAGGGGACACTGAAGGGTTCTCAGAGATCCCCAAAGTTTTCCTGGGGATCATCACAGCCACCCAACCTCCCCTTTGGCCTACAGGACGCAGTGAAGATCATGGCGAAGGACTTGGTGAGGACGCGGCGCTATGTGAAAAAGTTCATCACCATGAGGGCCAACGTCCAGGCCGTGTCCCTCAAAATCCAGACCCTAAAATCCAACAACTCCATGGCCCAGGCCATGAAGGGCGTCACCAAGGCCATGGCCACCATGAACCGGCAGGTGGGTGCCCGTGGACCTGTCCCCAAAGCTGGGGTCACCAACAGCTGCCCTGGGGTGGCAGTGGGGATGTCTTTGAGACCATGACGTGATGGAGAACGTTTTGCAGATTTGCCAACTGACCTGGGGATGGTCCCCAAGGCTGGGACCACCGTAAGGTGCTCCGTGGGGTTGTCCCCGAGGTCCTGGCCATCGTGACCAGTCCCATGGTGGTCGTGGGGGTGTTTTTGAGAACTTGGTTGCCATCAGGTGGCCTGGTTTGGCCGTGGGGACATCCCAAAGGTTGTGACCAGCACAAGTTGCTTAGGAGATACGATCGTCCCTAAGATCGTGGCCACCAGAAGCCACTCGGGGGATCCGTGGGGATGTACCCAAGGCTGTAGCCACTGTGAGAACGTCCCCCTGTGCCACGTGCTCCGTCCGCCTGTCCCCACAGCTGAAGCTGCCACAGATCCAGAAGATCATGATGGAGTTTGAGAAACAGGCAGAGATCATGGACATGAAGGAGGAGCTGATGAACGACGCCATTGATGATGCCATGGGGGATGAGGACGATGAGGAAGAGAGGTGGGAGATGCGGGGTGACGGAGACGTGGGGACTTGAGGGGACACAGGGACACGAGGAGACGGGGAAAGAGGAGCATGGTGGAATGGGACACGTTTGGGACGTGGGGCAGAGTGGGATAGGGTCATGGTGAGATGTAGGGCTGGTCGTTGGGTGAGTGGAATGTGGTGGGTTTGGGGATATGGGGGGGACACAGAGCGGGGACGTGGTGGGAGATGGATGTGTTGGACGGGGGTTTGTGGGACACAAACATATGGGAAGGAAAACATGGGGTAGAGATGTGGAGGACACGGGGGTTGAGAACGTGGGGACACGAGAAGGGAACATGGTGTGTTGGGGAAATAGGGGGCACCCCATAGAGGGACGTGGGGTTATGGGGTGGAGATGTGGGCACGTGGGGTTGAAGACCTGGGGGGGGGAATGCGGTGGGGACACATGAGGAGGTGGTGGAGGAAAGACATGGGGATACGGGGGGGGGGGGTTATGGGGATGTTTTTGGGGTCCTGGCATGACCCCTGACATCTTGTCTTGTCCCCCCCCAGCGACGCAGTGGTGTCACAGGTGCTGGACGAGCTGGGACTGAACCTCACCGATGAGCTGGCCAGTGAGTGGGGTGGGGGTGCCTTGGTGGGGTCGAGAGGGTCAGGGGTGGCACTTTGGGGGCTCTGCGGGGGGGGTATTTAAGGGGCCCTGGGGGGTCATTTTTGGAGGAGTATTATGGAATGTTTCTGGGGTCA
>NW_011138801.1:20228-21539 GCF_000146605.3 Meleagris gallopavo
TATTGCCCCCCCCCCTCTCCTGGGGCAGTTGAGTGGAACTAAGGCAATAAAGGCTGCACGCTGGTACCTGCTGCCTCCCCCCGCTGCTTCCTAGGGCCCCCAGTGCAGCCCAGCAAGGGACTGGGAGCACTGGGCGGGGAGGGGGAGTTCTCTGATGGCTGCTGTGGGGTTGGACACCGGTGGGACAATAACACCTGGTCTGAAACTACACCACCAGGTGGTCCGTTTTCATGCTAGAAAGCAGTGATTTGAGGCCAGAAAAGGAAAGGTGCTGGATGGGCATGCTGGCTGCAGCCTCGTTTTGGGGTGAAAACTCCCCATATTGGCGCACCCCACGCTGCAAGGACTTCTCTCTGGAGTGGGAAACCCTCTAAATTCATCCCGCCCCCAATTGGATGGAAATTTTGGGTGCGATTCCTGTTTTCCTCTGGAGGACGTACAAACACGGCGAGTAGAGCAGAAAATGAAGATTTTGGGTTAAAAAGGAAAAAAATAGGGATTTACTCCTTTTTTTTTTTTTTTTTTTCTTTTTTTCCTAGAAATGCCCACTTTTTGGTGTTTTTTGGGGTGAGGTGAGCTGCTTTGGTGCCCCCAGCACCTCCTGGCAGTGGGAGTTTTGTGTTGGCCTGAAGCTGTTCTTCAGGATGCCAGCAGTGCATTTTTCCCACTTTGAGAAGAAAAATGTGTTGATTTTGTGCAGAAAACAGAGAATTTCCCAATTTCCCAGTAATCGCCACCCCCTTTATTTTATTTATTTGCACTTCAGACTTTGGCCCTTTTCCTGGGTTGCTGGCTGCGCGCAGCCAACTGTTCCACTTTAGAAGTGACCCAAAAAGGACCTAAAAGACCCCAAAATAACAGGGCTTACGTTGTGGTGAGGATTGCAGGTAGGAACAGAGACAAGGTACGAGAGCCTTTTGGGGTTTGCACCGAGCCTGGTGGGTGAGGAACTCGGCAGAACCCAAAATAGTTGGCTTTAGGCCCAAAACTGTTGGTTTTAGCCCCAAAAATGGGGAGTTTTACGGAGCCTTGCTGGAGCTGCTTGAGGATGGGGTTGTTTGAGCCATTGGGGTTGCTGTGATGGGATGGGAGAGTGTGTCCATGGGTGTGTTGAGATGTTTCTTTATTAAAAAAAATATATGTATATATATATATGAATTTTATATTTGTTTTAAATGTTTTTCTATGTTTCATGTATTCCATGCATTTATATACAAATATGTGTGTATTTAAATCACAGTCTGTAGTTGGCCGGGCAGGATGCTCACTATCAAGGTATGACTCTTTCTGGGGCACATTTTTGGTCTTTTT
>NW_011138801.1:21559-27723 GCF_000146605.3 Meleagris gallopavo
TAATAATAATCCTTTTTTTTTTTTTTTCTTGGAACGTGGTCACTGCACACGGGTGCTCTGTTGCACTTCCCAGCCTTCCTCCCTGCTGGTTAACAATTAAAGCTGTGTCAACATGGGCAGGGAGGATTTCATCTCCAAAAACGGGTGGGAAAAGGGGATGATGGTGAGCTGGTGATTGTCACCAATGGGAACGTCCTCGTGGGGTGATGCCTGCCCTCATCTTCCTCGCAGCTCTTCCTCACTGCTGCCCTCCTCTTCCTCACCCACAATGGGGCTGATGGAGCTCCTGGATTGCCAGTGGGAAGGAAGCTTCTCCAACACTCTGGTGAGTCTTGCTCTCATCCATCCTGACATCGCGAAGATCTCCATTTTCTGTATTTCTCCCCAAAAATCCACAGAGGGTTGCGGAAAGTCTCATTTAGCATTTTGGATGGTGGCCTTGGAAGCACAGCTTGAATTCTGGGTGGTGCAGAGCTCAGAGTTGGACTTGATGGTCCTTCTGGGACCCTTCCATTTCAGGATAGCCCTTGACCCCGCGATCCTTGGATTCCATGATTCTGTGCTGCTTTCGTTGATAACGTGATTCTTTGATTCCCTAATTCCATGCTTCTATGATCCTTCGATCCCACGATTCTGTGATTCTTTCATGGACTCCACAACTCCACGGATCCATCATCCTTTGATTCCACCTGATTGCTTTCTTGGTTGTCTTGTCCCGGTTGCTCCGCCAGTGGGAAATCTTGCAGACCGTTGCTCCAGAAGCTGTGGAGGGATGGAGGCATCTCAAATACCTCTTCCCATTTGGCCCAAACAGCCTATTTTTTCCCTGCAGCCTCCAGCTGGACTGGTTTTCAGAGGGCGGAAGGCAAGGAGTTGCCTTCCTGGCTGTCGTGGGAGCCTTTTGGTGGTGAGTTGCCAGCCGACACCGTGTCCAACTGGAACGCCTACACCAACCTGACAGAGTACGTCTGCTTATCCAAGTCTTGGCACTGCAGCATCGGTTCCTACGTTCCCAGCCGGGGTCCGTTTTGCACTTTTGCATTCGCAGGATTGGCACACGACTCGGGTGAATTCATGGTGTTGGTCAACAAAGGGAAGTTGGAGGCGCTGCGATGGGTGGATGACTCGTTTGGTGATGTACCTGAGAATGCTGTAGAGGGTTGTGAGTCATCTGATATCTACGTGGGGAGGAACCGGTACGGCCTGGGGAAGGTCTCCAAGGAGCAGAGGGCTTTATTTGTGTCAGTGGATGGCAAGGAGGTGTGGTTCAAGTGGTACCAAGTCTTGACGGTGAAGACGGGGCCGGCAGACATCACCATCTCAGGTGTCCTCTACAACGTGAGCGCAGCTGCGGAGCGCAGTAAAAACGTCACCGTAACGAAGATCACGGTGGAAAACGAAGGCTGCCAGGGGACGCGGCGAGATGTCACCTTGGAAGAAGCCACCGAAGTGGAGCAGGACTGGGAGCTGGACCAGGAGATCTTCAGCAGCGTCCGCGGGGTGCTGGAAGCTGGCCTCTTGGCCTTCAACGGGATGAGCTGGGAGGCCACCAACGTCATGAATGTCACCTGGCTGGGAAAAGCCAGTGCTGGTGAGTACGCTGAACACACCCACAAGGTTGAGCTGGAGATGCAGCCCCGCAGCACGTGCACGGTAGCCATGGTGGGACGTCGGCTGGACGCCCGCATCCCGTTCACTGCGAATCTCACCAGGGATTTTGGTGATGGCCAACCGCACCAGGTGGAAGTGACAGGGGTGGCTCGCAGCCAGCAGGTGGTGGGTATCCGGGCTGGCATTGAGCGGTGCTGGCCCCTTCCTGGTTCAACACGGTGCTGAGCACAGCAGATGGTGATGGGGTTCACCACGTGCAGCTGAATGCCATGTAATGCGTTGGGTTTTTTCTCTCCAATCAGTGTATTTTTTGCAGACTGCTACGTCTGTTTTATTTCCCCAGTTACCTACATCTCTCCCTAAAAAGCCACAGCGACAGAGTGGAGTGCAGAAAAATGCATGTTTTCACAGTCTTCGTCTTCCACTTTTTCCCCATTTACTTCCATCTCCCTCAGAATGACACAGCAGCAACCCCAAAAGCAGAAAAATGCTTTTCTCCTGATCTCTGTTTTTCCTTTATCTCACAATAACCATCATCCGAGCGCCTCTCTCCGAACCAGCACAGCAGCTGCACATCGAGAAACCTTTCTGCACCCGGAGTTGGATGGACATAATCTTCCACTGCATTGTGTTTTCCTTTCCTTTTCCTGTTCTGTGAAGAACATAATTGCAAATCAAACAAATCTACCCGTGTGGTTTGTTGGGATGAGATGATGTGCACGCGTCTCGGCATCATCTCAGGAGGAGGATGATGGAGGCTTTGTCCTTGCAGGGTGTGCGTTGGGTCCCCGTTGGGTCCCCACTGTATCCCCATTGCTTCCCCACAGGATCCCCGTTGGGTCTCCGTTGTGTTCCTATAGGATCCCTGTTGGGTTTCCATTGTTTTTTTTCATAGGATTCCCACTGTGTCCCTGCCCACTGCATCCCCATAGGATCCCCATTGGATCCCCGTTGGTTTTTCATTGGTGTCAAGTCTGTCCCCCAGCTGCTGTGACTTTGGGGAGTCACCAGCCACACCAGCGATGTACCAGACACCCTCGTTTTCACCCCCCATGGAACCTAATGCACCCCTATTTCCTTTGTCCCCCACCCATGCCACATTCAGCAGCTTCCCTTTTAATTCTTCTGAATTTTCCTCTGAATTCCTCTAAAATTTGCACTTGCATCCCCAGTTCCTTGCATTCCCACGAGCAAGTTCTTGCTCTTGCCCCTGCAGAAAGCAAACAAAGAAACAAACAAAAAAAAACAACTAAAGAAACACCAGAGGATGCAGAGAAACGGGTAAAACTTCTGTTACAGCAGTGGGGAGGGGAGAAAGTGGGGTGAACCCACAGGGAGGAGGTGTGGAGGCCTGGGCATGTCGAGTGGTCCGTGAGGTAGGTTGGTGCTGGAGCATTAAGGCCTGGGGAGGAGGATGTCACTCGCTGCAGGAGTGACAGTGAATAAATACTGGGGGGGGGGAAAAAACAGTGAGATTCGTCTGGAAATGCTCAGTTGGAGGGGGTGGGGTGTCCTGGTGGTGGAGGTGAGGGTGGGGTGTGGGGAGGTGAGACCAAAGAACTCATGGCAGACATCATCCATCAGACATTTATCCATGGCTGTATCTCCTCCGGGACCAGGAAACCGGATTTTGGAGCCACCAAGATCTTGAAGGGCGTCAACCATCAGCTCACCTTCACCCTCATCCATGTTGAATTTGCTTTGGGAGCAAAGAATCAAATCCTGGAGCCACCAGGCTCATAGAAAACATCAATCATCAGTTCATTGCCACCTTCATCCATCTTGAGGGACATCAACCACCAGCTCATTGTCACCTTCATTCGTGTTCCATCTCCTTTGGATCCAGGGAACAAAGTTTTGAAGCCACCAAGCACTTAGGAGGACATAAACTATCATCTCACCTTCAGCCTCATCCGTTTTCCGTCTCCTCTGGGATTAAAGGAGTCGCATACCAAGTTCATGGAGAACATCAACCATCAGGTCATCTTCTGATGGTCCACAACCACGTTACATCTCATCTGGGACCAGTGAGCTGCATCGTGGAGCCACCAGGCTCATGGGAGACATCAGGTCATCTTCACCTTCATCCGTGTTGTACCTCTTCTGGATCCAGGGAACAAAGTTCTGGAACCACTAAGTTCTTGAGGGGCATCAACCATCAGCTCCTCTTCACCCTCGCCCTTGTTCCATCTCCTCTGGGACCAAGGAGTTGTGTCCCGGGGCTGTCAAGTTCTCAAACACACAGAATTGGATCCCTTCCCCAGTACTGGGCAACTTCAGGGGCCTCCTGGGCTACTTGGAGGCCGCCAACCATCCTTGGAGGCTCTTGGAAGCCACCAACCATCAGCTCCTCTTCACCCTCGCCCTTGTTCCATCTCCTCTGGGACCAAATTGTGTCCTGGGGCTGTCAAGTTCTCAAACACACAGAATTGGATCCCTTCCCCAGTACTGGGCAACTTCAGGGGCCTCCTGGGCTACTTGGAGGCTTCCTGGGCTACTTGGAGGCCGCCAACCATCCTTGGAGGCTCTTAGAAGCTGCCAACCATCAGCTCCTCTTCACCCTCGCCCTTGTTCCATCTCCTCTGGGACCAGGTTGTGTCCTGGGGCTGTCAAGTTCTCAAACACACGGAATTGGATCCCTTCCCCAGTGCTGGGCAACTTCAGGGGCCTCCTGGGCTACTTGGAGGCCGCCAACCATCCTTGGAGGCTCTTAGAAGCTGCCAACCATCAGCTCATCTTCATCCTCACCCTTGTTCCGTCTCCTCTGGGACCAAGGAGTTGTGTCCCGGGGCTGTCAAGTTCTCAAACACATAGAATTGGATCCCTTCCCCAGTACTGGGCAACTTCAGGGGCCTCCTGGGCTACTTTGGAAGCCGCCAACCATCCTTGGAGGCTCTTGGAAGCCACCAACCATCAGCTCCTCTTCACCCTCGCCCTTGTTCCATCTCCTCTGGGACCAAGGAGTTGTGTCCCAGGGCTGTCAAGTTCTCAAACACACAGAATTGGATCCCTTCCCCAGTACTGGGCAACTTCAGGGGCTTCCTGGGCTACTTGGAGGCTTCCTGGGCTACTTGGAGGCCGCCAACCATCCTTGGAGGCTCTTGGAAGCCGCCAACCATCAGCTCATCTTCACCCCTAGCTATGCCGCAACCCCAATGGCGATTCCAGGTGGATCATCCTCTCTTCACCTCCCCCAGCCCCCCATCCCATCACCACCCGACCCTATCACTTGTCCCTGGCGGCCGCCCGCGCGTGGATCCGCGTGTGCCGGGCGAGCGAGGACTTATTGCTGAAGCTCTTCCCGCACTGAGCACAGGGGAAGGGCCTCTCTCCCGTGTGCGAGCGCTCGTGCACCGTCAGGTCAGCCAGGTACTTGAAGCTCTTCCCACAAGTCCCGCAAGGGTACGGCCGCTCCTCGGTGTGGCTGCGTTGGTGCATGGTGAGGTTGGACTGCTGGCTGAAGCTCTTCCCACACCGAGCGCAGGGGTAGGGCCGCTCGCCCGTGTGCGACCTCTGATGCTTGTTGAGGTCTGATGGGTTGGTGAAGGTCTTCCCACACGCCCCGCAGGCGTAGGGCCGCTCGCCGGTGTGCAGCCTCTGGTGGGTGGTGAGGGTGGAGAGGTGGCCGAAGCTTTTGCCGCACGCTCCGCAGGCGTAGGGCTTCACCCCGGTGTGGGTCCGTTGGTGGGTCTTCAAGTGGGTCAGGCGGCCGAAGGCCTTCCCACATTCCCCGCATGGGTAGGGACGCTCCTTGTTGTGTGCTGCTGGTTTCACCCACGGTTTCTCGGCGTTCCCGGCGTCCCCCGTTGGTCTGGGTGGTCTTTGGGGTGGGGGGAAGGTGGTGGGATCCTTTGGTATCGCTCTGGGGTGGTGGTGGGTCTCGGTGTGCGTGGGTGTCCCGGCGGTGGGGTCACCTTGGGGGATGTTGAGGGGATGCGGGGGGTCTTGGGTTGTCAGAGTGGGGTCCTCCGGCTCTGCGGGACCTGCTGGTGGGAAGGAGGAGGGAATTTGGGAGCTGGTCCTCACGGGACATCGCCCCACTCCTCCGAAGCCCCATCACTCTGTGGTCTTCTCTACCCATGGTGGAGATGGTCCAACTCCCACACTGAGCAAAACCCCAAATCCCGTCGTCGCCAGTTGGTTCATACTGGTGGGGGATGAAGGCCGCCACCATTGAGCAAAACCCCAAATCCTAACATCCCTGGTGGGTCCATCAAACCGTACTGAGGGGGATGAAGAGGAAGCCACTGAGCAAAGCCCCAGATCCCAACATCATCACCGGGTCCACCAAGCCGTTCTGGGTGGGGATGAAGATGAAACCATCATCGCTGGGCAAAATCCAAACCCCAACACCACTGGTGGGTCCATACTGCTGGGAGATGAGGAAGAGGCCGCCACCACCGAGCAAAATCCCAAATCCCAACGCCACCACTGGCTCCACCAAACCGTACCAGGTGGGAATGAAGAGGAAGCCATCATCCCAGCACAAAACCCAGTGAGACCTGACCAAGACCGAACCCATTGCAGGAGACCCCTCCATCTCCAAGCTGCAT
>NW_011138801.1:28240-28542 GCF_000146605.3 Meleagris gallopavo
GTGGGGGGGCAAAGAGAGGTGCTACCCTATTTTGTGAGGGGGGCATGGGGTTATGCAAAGAGGGTGCTGCCCTCATCGGGAGGGGGAATAAAGGATTGTGGGGGGGTCTAAAAGGGGTCCTGGCCGTTTGGTAGGGGGGGACGGGGGAGGACAGGGGGTTGTGGGGTTGCTGGCCTTGTTTATGGGGGACAAGAGGTTTAGAGGGGGTGTTGCCTTCATTGGGGAGGGGAAAGGAAAGGGGTTATGCAGAGGGAGTGCTGCCCTCATTTTGATGGGGGAGGAAGGAATTCGGTGTGGGGGGG
>NW_011138801.1:29840-30531 GCF_000146605.3 Meleagris gallopavo
CTCCCCTCCCGTTCCTTCCCCTGTCCTCCCCTCCCCTGTCCTCCTCTCCCCTCCTCTCCCCACTCCTGTCCTCCTCCTCCTCCTCCTCCTCTCCCCATCCCTGCCCTCTCTCTCCCCATCCTCATCTCTCCCTCCAGGACCTACTGCTTCAGCGGCTACAGCTCCGTGCCCCCCAGCCCCATCATCCCACCGGGAGCCACAGAATGCTGCGCCTTTGCCAACTCCCCACTCCTTTTTACGGGCAGCGTGGGCGTCCTGGTGTACGAGGCAGAAACCTTCACCCTGGCCATCCTCTTCTCCAACCCCTACAACTACAACTTTTACTACATGGAGTTTGCCGTGGAGATCTCCCCAGAAAAAGCCCACCTTGGCTTACTGCAGGATGTCTATCAAAGGATGTACAGAGGTTTGCCTGCAAATCCCAGCAACAGTGGCATGTTCCAGATCATCAAGCTCCATGCAACCCAGGAGACCATGGTGGTCTCTGCTGGTGGCACAACGGTCATGGCCACCATGTCCAGTGCTGCAAAGTCCATCATTAAAGTGGTTGTGGAGAACAAGGACAGCCCTCCCCCATACTCAAAGGCGATCCCACCCCTTCACTTTATGGACTACAACCCAAAGAAAGGGAGAAGATTCCAGAAGAAGGAAGGGATGAATGGTCCCCAATTCCTCTAGATGCTGCCCCTCA
>NW_011138801.1:30551-31541 GCF_000146605.3 Meleagris gallopavo
GACACAGTGGGGATGGGGATGGGAATAAAATGGGGATGGGGACACAATGGGGACACAGTGGGGACGAGGATGGGAATAAAATGGGGATGGGGACACAATGGGGACACAGTGGGGATGGGGAAAGTGGGGACAGGAATGGGGACACAGTGGGGATAGGGATGGGAATAAAATGGGGATAAGGATGGGGGCAGGAATGGGGACACAGTAGGGATGGGTTCACAATGGGGACACAATGGGGATGGGGACATAATGGGAACGGGGATGGGGACATAATGGGAACAGGAATGGGGACACAATGGGGATAGGGACGCAGTGGGGACACAATGGGGACAGGAATGGGGACTCAGTGGGGGTAGGGGTGGGAACATGACGGGGACAGGAATGGGGACAGGTATGGGGATAGAATGGAGACACAGTAGGGATGGGTTCACAATGGGGACACAGTGGGGATGGGGACATAATGGGGACAGGGATGGGAATAAAAAGGGGGCTAGGGACACAATGGGGACACAATGGGGATGGGGACACAGTGGGGACAGGGATGGGGTCGATGAGGTCACAGTGGTGATGGGAGATGTATGGGGCTGCCTCCTGCCCCCACTCCCTGTATTTGTTTCTCTTCATCTTATTTCCCCCCTCCCCCCTTCCACCCCCAGCTCACCATACTTTCACTTTCCTTTCCCTGCTGGAACAGCCAATCTTGCACTGCCCTTCTCCTCACCCCACATCTAGTCATCGTGTTGACACACACACACACAAGGACTTTTTGTGGGCAGTGTCAGGCAGAGTTCATTTCCTGCACTGCCATCTCCCCCCCCCCCCCTCATTTTGCAGATCCCATTGGAGGCACAGCCTGGGATGGCCTCTCGCAGCGTGGAGATCCAACTCACCAATGGCACGAGGGACGTGACCCTGCGTTCCCCCAGGTAACACCATCACAGGGAGCTGGGGATGGGTTTTGGTGGTGGGGGTCCTCCCCTCCCCTCCCCT
>NW_011138801.1:32121-37098 GCF_000146605.3 Meleagris gallopavo
AAAAAGCTGAAATAGATCAGCACTGTTGTTTTGTTTTCCTTCTTCTCCTTTCGTTCTTCCTTGTGGCTGGAATAGGCAATAGCAGCCGAGCCAGCAAATCGTGACAATAAAAAAGCAGGTAACAGTAACAGAAAAGCCTCGTGGTGTCTCGGTGCGGATGGGGGGAGTTGGGTCTCAGCTCTGCTGGGTTTTGTGGGGAGGAATGGTGCAAGGTAGCTCTGAAATGCAAATCCAAGCCTATGTGCCATCACAGCAGCTCGGGACGTTCCATGGCCAAGGAGGAAATGTCCAAAGGGCAGAATGATGGCAATGGCTGCACCACTGGGTGCCATCTGCTGGATTGGATGCATTCAGGAAATGGGGCCTTTGGTGGGCAGAGTTGGAAGACCTGAATGGGAAAACCCACTGGATTTATGCTCCTTAAGACTTGGGTGATGTTGGCAAAGGGACCTGGTGCTGCTTTGGGCAAGAAAGATACCTTGGTGGCCATCAGGATGCTTATCAACCATACCTCTCTGAGGCTGGGAGTCATCCAGGACTGAGGCTCAAACCTGGTGGGAAATTGAGCAGCTGGGAAATCTTCAGAGACGAATGAAAAGGGTTGATTTTCAGAGAGAAAAGCATCTTTTTAATTAATTAACGGACTTCCAGGGCCAAGGGCTATCGTTATGGCAACGGAAAATCTGGAGAGGTGCTGTTGGTGCTTGCCTACGCAGAGCAGGTGGTGTTGAGCCAAAGGGATGCTGTCTGGGGCCAATTCCCCCTGCCATGTCCACTGGGGGCTGCAATCTTCATAGCCAGGAGCTACGACTGTGGCCCAACGAGAAGTCATCCAGATGCAAGAGACCCTGGAGGACTTTTCCTTTGTGAAACGCTGGGCTCTTCCACTGGGGGATGGATGCAGTGCTTCAAGCTGGCCAGCTGGACTCGCTTTCCTGCAAGCAGGATGTGGCAATGGATGTGTGAATGTCTTCTGTTGGCCCATACCTGCGTAGCTGAGCATCCGCACCAGGTGAGTGCAGCATCTTGGGTGTGAGAAGCCCGCTTTGTGACTCCTGATCCCAACCTTGGGGTGCTCAGCTTCAGCACGCACGCCCACAGCTTCTGGATTGGAAGCTGTGGTTGATTGGCACCACGCAGTAGGGCGGTGTTTGTTGGGGTAACTCTTACCTGCCTGCAGGAAGAGGTGGATGCTCAAAGCCAGAACCAGGAGGAAGACGACCATGAGGGCCAGGCTGAGTGAGATTCCCAGCCCTAGGAGAAGGGGAGTAGGTGGAAGTGGGGAGGGGAACTGATTGATTCTCACCAAAAATGGGGGCAATCAGCAAATTCAGTGCCTTGGACATGGCTTTGCACGGAAAACCAGCAGGAGTGGTGGATCCTTGCAGCACTGTTGGGTCTGCACCACATGGAAGGGAAAAGTGCATTTCCTAATCTGCAGCCCAGACTTTCCTCTGAGTCTGGGGAAATTGTCCCTTCCTCAGCCAGTTCAGCCCAGACTGCCACTGGGGAGGGATGGGAAGGTGAAGTGAACTGCAACACGTCTCAGCTCCTTCATGGTGAAGGTCCATACCCTCCTCCCAAGGAAGAAAAATGAGGAACTTCCATTTGAATGGACTGCCCAGCCTGCAGGCACCTCAGAGACTGGAAACCCGAATGCCTCGGATAAAGTTCGTCCATAATAAAACAAGGATGCTCACCTTCAGCTGGCAGCTCCGGGGTGGTGGTACTGCTGCTGTTCCTCAGCTCACCCTTCCTACCTGGGCAACAAACACACAGAAAAAGGATCCTGACCCAAAACCCACCTTATGCCAACCAAAATGCAGCCAAGCAAGCAGTGGTGTTTGAGTTGGCCAAGACCCAATTGGGTTGGCACGGCAGAGAGTCGGGGTTAAGCAGGGGCTTACTGGGAAGATCACAGAAGAGAAAACCCTACTGGAAGAGGTGCTAAGGCACATGAGGGGTGAGAGAGCGATCTGAGACACCCAGCATGGCTCCACCAAGGGAAGGTCACGCCTGATCCATCTGTTGGCCCTCAGTGATGGAGTGATGGCATCGGTGGACAAAGGGAAGGCGACTGATGTCATCTACCTGGACTACTGCAAGACTATTTGACGTGGTCCTGCAGCACATCCTTATCTCTAAATTGGAGAGGGGTGGGTTTGAAGGGTGGGCTATTCTGAAATAAGGACTTGGATGGTTGCAGACAGAGGGCTGTGGTCAGTGGCTCCGTGCCCAGTGATGAGTGATGTCCATCCCCGGAGGGGTTTGAGGCCAGGTTTGATGGGGCCCACAGCAATCTGATCTACTACTTGATCTAGAGGTTGGCAACGCTGCCTGTGGCACTGGGGTTGGAACCTGATGATCCTTGAGGTCCCTTCTAACCCAATTCTGTGATTCCACGATCTCTTCATGGAACAGATCCCGTTGGCCAAGACCCTACCGGGTTGGCCATGAGGAGACCCTAAAATCATGCAAGCAGGGGCAACCACTCTTGGTTTATCTCAAAGGTTGCGCTCGGGATGGGGCAGGGACTACCTCCTATTGCCCATGCTTACCTCTGGTGGTCAGGAGCCATGGGATGCTCAAACTTGAGATCTTGATGTGCCCGATGTTGCTCCGCCGTCGGTACCCACAGCAGTAGGTTCCGCTGCTCTCTGCAGAAAGCTGGATGGTGAGCGTGGCAGCAAACTGCGTGGGACCCACGGGGTGGTTCTCCAGCACCACCCCGTTCTTGCAGAAGAAGATGTGGGTGACGGGGAGATGGGAGAAAACCAGGCAGCGGGCGAGAACCAAATTGCCTTCCTGAGCTGAAGAGATGTTTGGTAGGAGAGCCGGTGGGGGGAAATCACCTGCAAAAGCAAAAGGGACACGGCAGTGGTGCGTGCAGTGGGGTGGTGTGCAGTGGGGGGTCGTGAATGTTGTTTTCTGCCTTGCAGCACCCAGCTGTTCCCATGGCTGCGAAAAGGAAACCGCAGACCACAAAGCTGAGCAGTGCCTTCCTCTGTCTGCAGATGGGACGCTGCTGGGATTTTCCAGCCTCGCTGAAGCGTCTTGTTCCATTTTTCGTGGTCTCGTGGTCCCACCCGTGGAAGCTCAAGCCTTGAATCATCCCCGTGTGCCACCGCTAAGGCCGTGCACATGGGGGTGTTGCACATGGAAGGCTCTTCCAAGCACTGTGGGCACTCACCTAAGGGGCTGCAGGTCTCTGGCTCCATCCCACCAGCGCCTGTATGGGGCAGAAGGGGTGAGTATGAGATGGTCTTCAAGGCTGGATGGGGGCAGAAAAGGGAAACATTTATTTGGGGTGGGAGGTGACACCTCGGGGAAGCTTTCTCATCTCCCAGTATGGGAGATTTCCCAAGAGGAGAAGCTCAAATCCACCCCATTCCATCCCATAGAACCATTAAGGTTGAAAAAGACCACTTAGGTCACCCAGTCCAGCCATCAGCCCGCCCCACCATGCCCACCAAACCTCCACGCGCCTTGAAGACCTCCGTGGATGGTTGACCCAACTTCAACCTCCCCTTGGCCCAACCGTTGGCCATTACCTCCCATCCACAACGCCAGTGTTGTCCCTTCCAGCCCTCACCAACCTTCAAGGCGGCCCAACAGCAGCAGGATTCCTGTAGCCCCAACCAACCAGCTCCTCCCCATGCCTGATGTTCATCAGAGCACGGTGTTCGGGTGGAGTGACCCAAAATCACTCTGCAAACCCCAGCGCTGTGGTTTCCGCTGTAGACACTCAACCATCTTCCCCGTTGCTGGGGAAAAACACAATTTCATAACTTCTCCTTCTTATTTTCTTCATGTTGGTTCTCCAGGGCCTGGTAGACCAGCTCAACGTGGACCTGAGGTTTATATGTTATACATTGAAAATGCACGGGGTCTGCTCCAAAAGTGATGCCTCTCATCCTATGACATTGACCCACAGCCTCAGAGGTGGACGTTGGTGGTGTGGCAGCAGAGGTTGGACTTTCCCACCAATATTCACTTACAACACAAAACGCATAGCATCTCAGTCAGCTCACACAGAGGATTAATTCCAAGGAGCTGTGTACAGCGCTGAGTATTTCGGTGCACTGGAATCAATGGCAGCAACGCTGGAACATCACAACGTTTGCACCAGGTGGGTCCCACAAATGCTCACGCAGCAACCCAAGGCTCAAAGTTCCATAGTCAGGCATGAGAAGAAGACAACCTCTCTCTTATAACACAATACCACCAGGCCCCCCCATGCCATTTTGAAGACCGTAGAGCCTAATTGCCAATCTTGGCTGTCCCACCACATCCATCCACTATATTGTGCAGATTTGATGCCTTCTGACTTTGGGCTGATGAAAGACGGACTGCGGGGGCAACATTTTCCTAGCAATGGCACCATCAATACGTAATAGCATGCCCATGGATGTGAGATGGCTCCTAGGGGGTCCCAGTAGCATTATAAAGGGGGGGAGGGTCCTGGTGTTTTTCTGAGGAGTCCCAGTGGTATTCAGCAGGTCGTGAACCACACCCAGAGTGACCCCATTGCCCCCTGAGGGGTTCCAATGGATCCCAGGGGGAAGGGGGCCTGGTGTCACCCAAGAGGGTCAGGGATATTCCTGGGAGGGAGAGGTGTTCCCTGGTGCACCATTGCTGCCTCTCACTGCACATCAGTTCCACGGACCCCCACAGAGAGGAGGAATCCCAACTCCCACCCCCCCAATTCAGAGCCTCAACCACACCCCACAAAAAAAAGGAACAGGCAACAGAACATAGTAGCAGAAGAGTTTATTTTACAGGTTTAATAAAATAAATATAAAATAAATTAAAGGAAAAAAAAAAAAAGAAACGTAAATAAACTTCGTAATAGCATACATTATACGAAGTTATACGAGATCCTTGCAGCACTGTTGGGTCTGCACCACATGGAAGGGAAAAGTGCATTTCCTAATCTGCAGCCCAGACTTTCCTCTGAGTCTGGGGAAATTGTCCCTT
>NW_011138801.1:38073-40528 GCF_000146605.3 Meleagris gallopavo
CCCCCAGCCCTCACCTGAGGCTCGCGCTGCTCGCTCCGCATCCAGCTCCATTGTTGTTCTGTGTCCCATCGCTGCTGCGCAACAGAGCGCCGAGCGCCGCCGCCTCTCCATATAAAGGCAGCGGTGACGTCCTTCGGGGAGGGGGGAATTCCCAGGCGCGGGGCGGGGCCTCACCCCGAACACGGCTTTCCATTGGTTGTCAAGCAGAGTGGGGGGCGTGGCTACCCAATAAACCCACTCCTATTGGAGGGGAGGCGGTACTTCCGGAAGGAGGGGGAGGGGAGGGTGCTACTTTCGGATCGTGGCGTTCGGATCGTGACGTTCGGATTGTGATTTTTGGATTGTAACTTCCGGATTACGACTTCCGGTTGTTCTTTGCGCGGGTTCCGGAAGTCGTTCAAGGGCACTTCCGGGCGGCTGAGGCAGCAGTGGGGTGAACTTGAGCGGCTGGCTGCGAGCTGCGAATCTCAGCGTGCACTCCGGTGGGGCCCTGAGGTACGCCTATAGATCCCTAATTGCGCTCTGCCGTGCCCTGAAGCCCTTCTGTTCTGCCACAAAGGCCTTGGAGGCTGAGGAACGCCCATAATTGCGCTCTGCAGTGCCCTGAAGGCCTTCTATTCTGCCATAAAGGCCTTCAGGCCCACCCCAAGGCGTTGGCACAGCGCTAAGCGCCCTTAGGAGGCCTCTGTGCGCTCCAGGCCGTCTCAGTGCTCCCTAATCGAGTCCAGCAACCACCCAGCATGCTCTGCGGGACACCAGGGCCCACATAAAGCTGTCTGATGTGCCCCTGAGGGCTCCTACCATGCCCTGTTTGACACTGGAGCCCCACAGGCCTCCAAGAGCCCCCCTCCCAGTGTGCTTTGGGGACCCCTGAGAGCTCTGGAGGCGTCCATTTTTCTTCCCACAATCGAAGGTGACTGCATGCAGCCTCACGGTTCTCATGGGGTGCATCCCGTGGCATCTTGTTCAGCCTGGAGAAAAGAAAGCTGAGGGGTGACTTCATTGCAGCCTTTCAATACCTGAAAGGAGCCAACAAACAAGAGGGGAATCAACTCTTTGAAAGGGTTGATAACTGCAGGGGCAAGGGGAAATGGTTTGAAGTTGAGGGAGGGGAGATTGAGGTTGGATGTCAGGGGGAAGTTCTTTAAAGAGAGAGCGGTGAGGTGCTGGAACAGCTGCCCAGAGAGGCTGTGGATGCCCCGTCCATCCCTGGAGGTGTTCAAGGCCAGGTTGGATGGGGCCCTGGGCAGCCTGGGCTGGTGTGAAATGTGAAGGTTGGTGGCCCTGCGTGTGGCAGGGGGTTGGAGCTTCGTGATCCTTGAGGACTCTTCCAACCCTGGCCGTTCTGTGATTCTGTGATCCTATGATCCCACTGCCTTCTTCGAGTTCCCATCCTATGATCCCACAGACTTCTCCACGCTGGATTTGATCCGATATTCCCTAAGCTACTTTTATTTTCCCCAAATGAACTCCCAAAGGCATTTCTTGTTGGCTTTGCTCTATCAGGACAGACGCAATTCCGTTGGAGTTTTGCTTTCTCAGCTCCATCCCTGGAGGCTTTGGATGATGTCTGTGCATTCCCAGTGTCATCCCACCGTCGTTTGTGCCCAATCTGGGTGAAAAATGGGGTGAAGTGCTGTGAGGAAGGGCAAAGCAGGGGGAAAGGTGATGGACGACTTTGCAGAGAGAGGAGGCTGACCCCAAGGAACAAGAAAACACGACCTCTGCTGTAGTTCTGAGTGCCCAGAAATGCAGACACAGCCTCTCTCCATTGCCCACTTTCAATGGGGCAAAGTGAATATCAGGGCTCATTGTTCCCCTCCGGCCTCCTGCGTGGCAAATGAGCAACAGCAGAGCTCCAGTGGCTCCAATACAGTGATTGGGGTCATGGCTGCTGTGTGAATAAAGGGCTGTGAGCTGTCAGGTGGCTGATTTGTATTGGGGATGTCACACAGCACCCCCATAAAACACCCTGGGGGGAGGAGGACACCCCCATAAACCACTCTATAGGTTGTTCCGTAGCCAAAAAAAAAACAAACCCCTTAAACCACCCCCAAAAATAGCATGCATCGAGGCGAGTTGATTGCTTTATTCTGCTCACGTTTTGCAGGGGGCTGAGATGGGGGAGGGGTCTGTTATGGGGCAGTGCCCCCTGGCCCTACAGCTCCCACCTGGCGCCGTGCCTCATCCATCATCTCAGCAATCAGCTCGCTCTCAGCCAGCGGCATCACGGGGCTCTCAGTCAGCCCTGAAGGGACAGGAGATGAGCAGGACACCCCTCACCACATCATTATGAACCTCCCCACCTTGTTGTTTTGGGACTTTCCCATTATTTGAGACTCCCCCCTCTCCCCCCATCATTTAGAGACCCCTCCATCTTTTAGCGATAACTCCTCCCTCCTCCCCAATACTTTGGACCTCCCGTGTTATTTGTAGGGACACCACATTATTTTGG